>NC_048223.1:21574290-21629371 GCF_002007445.2 Ailuropoda melanoleuca | reverse complement strand
CATCGGAATCTGGGGATGTACTGTATGGTGATTAACATAATATAATAAAATGAAATAAAAAAATAAAAAAATAAAAAACGGGATCGTTGGGGGGTGTGTGTGTGTGTGTGTAGTTTTATACAGTCTGTACTTTGCTGAGTGCATCCTTGTTGTTTCTTCTCTTTTCTTTCTTTTTTTTAAAGATTTTATTTATTTATTTGTTAGAGAGAGAGCGCGCACAAGTAGGGGGAGTGGCAGGCAGAGAGAGAAGCAGGCTTTCCGCCGAGCAGGGAGGCCGATGCAGGACTCAATCCCAGGACCCTGGGATCATGACCGAAGCCAAAGGCAGATGCTTAACCGACTGATCCATCTAGGCATTCCTTTCCCTGTTGTTTCTGAAACAGTTCCACAGTTATCTGTGTTTTCTATAATATGGTGGTTGGATGTAGCTTCAGGCTTTATGTTTTTGTGCAACTCCATTGGTGGAGTTAAGTTCTTTCATTAGGAGTTACATAATATATGGTGGTCTCCTTGTGATGTTAGCAGCCATTGGTGCTCAATGGATAGAGAGCATCTAATTAATTAGAGGTTGCCAAAATGTGAAATTCTATTATTTTTCTTTTTTTTTTAGTTGGAATTCTATTTACTATATGGTAACTCAGTGATACAGTTTATATAGTAAATGCAAATAAATGCTTGATTCTTTCCCTTTACTTGCCAGTTTTCTTTTCTTTTCTTTTTTTTTTTTTAAAGATTTTATTTATTTATTCGACAGAGATAGAGACAGCCAGTGAGAGAGGGAACACAAGCAGGGGGAGTGGGAGAGGAAGAAGCAGGCTCATAGTGGAGGAGCCTGATGTGGGGCTTGATCCCATAACCCCGGGATCACGCCCTGAGCCGAAGGCAGACGCTTAACTGCTGTGCCACCCAGGCGCCCCTACTTGCCAGTTTTCAAAATAATTTAGTGCTTTACTAATTTCCCTGTATGGCAGTCACTTTTTTTAGGTATAATTTCACACAAATGTACCTATAATTTGTACTGACCCTCAAAGTATGCCATATTTGCCCATTGGCAGGTTTTTAGAGTTACTCCCTGAGCCATTTTCACACAACCCTTGTGTCATTACCTTGTAAAATAATTACATGGCTCCAAAATCAAAGCTACACAATATGCTATATTTGACAAAATCTAGCTTATATCCCTCTGCCCTCCACCCATTTCGTTTCTTCCCCTGTAGATGATTATATTTTTATGGTTTTCCTTTTAATTTAAAAATTAATTAAAATAATATTTTTCACATCTCTCATTTCTTAGATAATCAGTAACACACTGTACAAGCCCTTCTTTTTCCAGTCAATATATTCTCGTGATTACTCTATGAGAGATATTCCCCATTCACTTTTATAGCTTCAGGGTACTCCATTGTATGAATGTACCACAGTTGATTCAACCACTCTATTTGATGCACATTTGTATCTAGTTTTTTGCTGTTTCAAGTATTTTTGCAATGAATAGCACAGGGTATATGTCTTTTCATGTTTTGTCCACTATATCTTTGGGTTAGATTCTTAGGAGCACATGTACTTTTCCTAGATATTGTCTGATTCCCCTCCATTGGCATTGTACCATTTTAAATTCTAACTAGAAGTGTATGAGAGTGCTTGTTTTCCCACAGCCTCATCAGCAGAATATGTTGTAGAACGTTTGGATCTTTGTCTGACTTAATATTTTTCTTTATCTTTGGTTTTCAGCAGTTTTAACTATGATGGGTCTATATATGGGTTTCTATATATTTACCTTTTTTGATGTTTGTAATATGTCTTCAGTCTATGGCTTGATGTCTTTCATCTGTTTTGTAAAATTCTCAGCCATTGGCTTTTCAACTATTTCTACTGTCGTGTTCTCATTCTTCTCCCTCCTTGGGACTCTAGTGACATATAAATTAAATATTTTATTATGTTTCAGATATATTTTGCAGTCATTTCCCTATTATTATTTTTTTATCCTTTGTGCTTTACCCTGACCCACCTTATAATTCACAATTTTTTTGCTTTTATTAATTTATATTTTAAAGATTTTAAAATTTATTTTAGAGAGAGAGAGAAAGAGAGAGCATGCATACACAAGTGGGGAGAGGGGCAGGGAGAGACAATCTTCAAGCAGACTGCCTGCTGAGCATGGAGCCACACAAGGGGCTCTACCTGGGGCTCAGTCTCATGACCTGTGAGACCACGACCTGAGCTGAAACTAAGAGGTGAATGCTTAACCAAGTTAGCTACCCAGACACCCCTGTTCTGCTTTTAAATATAGATGCCAAGTTCTTAATTTGAATTACTGCATTTTTCAGTTTTAAAAGTTCCATTTAATTATTTTTCATAAATTCCAGTTCTTCAGTATTCTCCATTTTGTCATCTATTTTCTTTCTTTCTTTCTTTTTTAAGATTTTATTTATTTTTGTGACAGAGAGACAGCCAGTGAGAGAGGGAACACAGCAGGGGAGTGGGAGAGGAAGAAGCAGGCTTCCCAGCGGAGGAGCCCTATGTGGGACTCGATCCCGAAACGCCGGGATCACGCCCTGAGCCGAAGGCAGGCGCTTAACGACTGCGCTACCCAGGAGCCCCTGTCATCTATTTTCTTAAACACATTAATCACATTTATTTAATCTCTGTATTAGATAACTCCTGTAAGTGGCTCCTCTGTGGGTCTATTTTTCTTTAAGATTTATTTACTTATTTTAGAGAGAGCTAGCGAGAGCGTGTGTGTGTGTGTGTGTGTGTGTGTGTGTGTGTGTGTGTGCAGGGAGGGGCAGAGTGGAAGAGAGAGGAAGAGAGAAAGAATCCCAAGAAGACTCCTTGAGCAGAAAGCCCGAGGTGGGGCTGGATCTTACAACCTCAAGAACATGACCTGAGCAGAAACCAAGAGTTGGATGCTTAACTGACCAAGCCACCCAGGTGCCCTTCTATTTTTATTTCTAGGCATTCCTGGTCATTTTCAATTTAATGATGAGTATTACATCTGAGAAATTATAGAGGCTCTTGATGACGCTATCTTTATCTGAAGAGGTTTCACACCATTGTCTGGTAGGTGGATAGGATGGGTGCAGATTTCATCAACTTAGGAACTGTGCTCACAAATTCAGGATATGCTCCTTTAAGGAGGACAAACATTGGTTTGTCCCTATCCCTGGGATATAGCCATTTTAAGTGTCCAGTTGAGAGTCCAGATGCAGTGTTTACTAAGGCCCCAGACTTTTCAGTTCTTAAATTCTTATTTTTGCTTCCTTAGCACTTGAGGCTGCCAAAAATTCTTATTTTCTTTTCAGCATCTTTATATTTAGCTTCTTGATTTTTGCCCTATGCAAGGTAAGCATCCAAGAAATGCTTGGGTGGAATACCATCATGTGCTCAACTTCTCTCCCTTCTCTTTCTCTTTAGGTACTTGGGTGCTCAATTATTGGGTGCCTTAGAGGCCCAAGTTCTAATTTTTGTCTCTTTACACTGATGAGTTTGTCAGAAGTTCTACTTTATAGTTCTTTTTCCAAATTCTGATACCATGCAAAGTATTTGCAAATGCTTTGAAGGTAAAAGTGGCTTACCTGGGTTACCTTTCTGACATCCTGGGTTCTCAAGTCTGAATTGCCTTGGTGGCTCTCTTAGCCTTTAAATAGGTTTTGTTTTGGTATTGTATTCAATTTTTCTAGTTATTCTTGGAAGAGAAGTTGTTTTTCCACAAGCTATTCTATCAAATCATATTGTATCAATTATATATCATGAATGCATTATCTGTTATATATTTTTTGGCACCAGAATTTTATAACAACATGAATATCTCCTATATTTTATAATTTCTATGAGTTCTTTAAAGGAAGTTATCTTCTATATGTATTTATATGTGTTTTGTGTGTATATGTGTGTCCTGTGTATGTTTTTATTAGTGGAGGCCTCTCTGCAGGGCAATTTCATTTTTGTTTTGGTTGGAACTCCATTTTTGTATCAGTTTTCATAATGGTTTCTGTGATTACATGTTTTCTGCTCCACATTTGATTCTCACCTATGCATAGTACAAGATCTGATTTTTTTCAGGTTATTGTCTCCACTCATGGCTTGAGGTGGGTGACTAAAATATGCTGCAGTTTTGGGCTGGTGGGTTGAGATTTTCTGATGTCAGTAAAGATAGGCTGTTTTCCTTGTGTCTGGACTTAGTTGATGAAATTATAGTCTGGATCATGTGAACAGCATTGTACAATAAATCACCATGTGTTAAAAGAAGACACTTGATGAAGCAAATTTAGACCCATTATATGGAAATACTATTACTTATAGAAGGTAATAAACTACTAGAATATATTATCCACTAGAGTTTTATAGATGGGAACTAGAAATACATGGTAGAGTATTTATTCAAATCAGTGAAAGTGGGAAAATTGTTAATAAAACTAATATACATTAATATTTCTAGCTTCAAGGCTAAAATATAGTAGTGGTGTCATTGTTGGAAGGGAGAGAGAAGGGAAGGGAACCTTAATATATTCAGTCCTTACTATGTGTAGACACTTTATATATTTTATTTCATTTACTTCTCAAAACAATCTTATGAGGTAAATATTAGTTTCTTCATTTTACTGGCAAGGAAAGAGTAACTTAAAGAAGCATCTCATTTAAGGTTACAGAATTCCTGTAGATGTAGCTTATGTCTAAATTAAATTCACTTCAGTTTGATCAGAATATATTGAGAGGAAACTGGGGTACAATGGTAGAAGAAGACAGACTAAGTTCCTGACCTCTGTAAATGGATGAGCTTCCCTTTTGGCTTCTCTTGAAGCAGATACGCCATTGCATATCTTTCTATATGTAATAATCTTTTTAGATTTCTATCTCTCACTCTGGGCTGTGAGTTCCTTGAGTGTAGTGACAGAACCATATCTATCTTTGCATCCCTAGTGCTAAATGAATGAACAGATAAATCCAATGTTCAAATGGAGGTTGATTTTATAATGAAAGTTGTTCCTTAATCCATAGGTCCATAGAAAGAGGAGAATATCTTAGGAAACCCTACCTAATGAAATAAGCCATTAATATGCTCTTCAGTGCATGAGCTATATATCAGGAGGGGTAGGATGAATCCGTTTTCACTTTGATTTTGGAAAGAGAGTTGATGTTGATAATTTATTCAAATAATTTTCCCCTTTTTATACCACATATTATCGTTCACTGAATAACAGGAAATAAAAATGACTGATAGTCATATAAATGGCTATATTCAATTTCTTTTCAGATGTTTTGCCTTTAAATATATTTCTCTTATTATTTAAAGCACAGTGATTTAACAGTGACATAAACCGCTAACTTCTCCAATCTTTTAAAAATATTTTTGCCCATAGATACATCAATTTTATTATTGAACACACGAACAGTTTTAATGGATGGTTGGTATAGTTTTCCTAGGAAGGTTTGAAATTGCTTTATTAGATTAATTTAGTGAAATTCAGTTTTTGACAGCTTCTTTAGAAGACTGTGGCAGAAGATACGTACAGGCAAAGCTGTTATAACATGGGGAACTGTGGATCGTCATGGTGATTTACAGAAGAATGTGGTTTATTCAAGTCTCACAAAGGAGTTTTGAGGTGAGTAGTCCACGTGAGGACAGCTCAGCCCTACACAGTCACTTAAGGACACAGGTGTCTTTCATCTCGTGGGTTCCTCTACATTCTGGGGTTTTGTCTTCATCTATATGGTCAAGCTAAATCTTAGGCACACCAGATGGGGAGGAGTGGAAATTTAGGGCAAATAATCTTTTCTCATAAGTAAGTGAAACATAAGTTGCACACCTTACTTCTGCTTATGTTAAATTGATGATAAGAGTTATATGGCTATACTGAGCTTTAAGGGTGGTCAGGCAATACAGCATTAACTGGGCAACTATTGCTTAAACTCTATTACCGTGGAAGAGCAGGAGAATGGATTTTGTGAGACAACTGGCAGTCTCTACTGGTAATGGCAATACTGGAATTGACAGGACAGAAAATAAGTTTTGGGGGGCAGGGTCCAGAAAATCTTTGATATCTATTGTTCATCAATGACTTAATGTGGCTAAGCTGCTTTCACAAATCTGAGGTTTTACACATTTTAATACTGTGAAGAGTTTTTTAGTCCTGAAAAATCTGTATTCTGGTTAGAGGTAGCTGACATAACATAATGCCCATCTCTTTTTTTGAATCTCAGAAATATATTACTTGACAGTTGCCCATGTGTCTCCTCAGTTAGTTGTGGATTCCAAAGCACAGACGCAAGGAGTTTTGCTTTGCTAAGTGTGAAAACAATAGCAGGCATGAATGACTTTCTGAGCCATTTGAGTTTATTTATTTATTTTTTAAAGATTTTATTTATTTATTTGACAGAGATAGAGACAGCCAGCAAGAGAGGGAACACAAGCAGGGCGAGTGGGAGAGGAAGAAGCAGGCTCATAGCGGAGGAGCCTGATGTGGGGCTCGATCCCATAATGCGGGGATCATGCCCTGAGCCAAAGGCAGACGCTTAATGACTGTACCACCCAGGCGCCCCCATTTGAGTTTATTTAGTAGGAATTTATCAGGGGCACCTGGCTTGCTCAGTTGGCTAAGTATCTGACTCTTGGTTTTGGGTCAAGTCATGATCTCATGGATTGTGGGATAGAGCCACCTCAGACTCCATGCTCAGCAGGGAGTCTGCTTGAAGATTCTCTCCCTCTGCCCCTCCCCCCACTTGCTCTCTCTCTCTCTCTCATGCACTCTGTCTCTCTAAAATAAAAAAAATAAATAAATCTTAAAAATATGTAAATAGGAATTTATCAGTGCTGCTCACTGAAGATAAACCTTTGATACCAGCTGTTGTCAAACATTCTTGCCCATTTTATGCTCTTCAATCATTGTGTTCTTTTTTTATTTATTTTTTTCTTTCTTGACATGAGAAATTTCTTTAGCAGAACATTAACTGAAACATGTGAGGCAACCAATCTCTTTTAGGACTTAAAGTATTAGTTCACAAAATAAAACATTTCCAGTCTTCTTTTAAAATGTTCTCAGAATCTTTGTGTCTAATAAGTTGCTGAATAACTGCAAAAGTAAAAAATTAAAATATCTAAAGTAAATGGCCCTGTTTTAGAAAACATTTAAGGTGTTCAGTCTTCTTAAATGTGAGTTGATGAAATAGAGCCTTTTTGGGCTCCCTGGTGCTTCTAAAGTGGTGCTTATATTACGTCCTAAGTTGGCCAATTTATCATCATTAAAAATATTCATTTGTAGATGGAAAAATAGGAAAAAATGACTGTTTATTTAACATGGCAATTCAACTTGAACGGAACATTTTATGAGCCCTAGTCATTTCTTTCTGCTCTCCCGTGCCTCTCCTTTCATACCAACTTCAGAGGCAACTTTGTTCTCTAATGAGTTCCAGTTTGTGGCATGATGTGGGTTGAGGTGTTTAGAATGCATGCTGATAGGACAGACTCAACAGTTTTATGGTTGGTCCTGGAACATTTAGGTATAAATTGGGGAATGAATGCTCATTTTTTTTTGTTTTTGAAACTGTTCTGTCCCTACTCGAGCCTTGTTACTTAAAGTGTGGCCTCTGGATAAACATCAGCATCATCTGGGAGCTTGTTAGAAATGTAGAAGTTGAACCTCTCCTTCAGAACTCTTGAATCAGAATCTGTATGCTGTGCACATCTCTAGATGATTCTATATACAGTTAAGCTTGGGAAGCAGTGTACAAGAAAACCCGACGAAGCGTAGTCGTCTAGCTCTTAATAGGACTTTAATAAAGTCACCTCATATTTATTGTTCCATACATATAATATCTCAGTTGACTCTAGTCTCCTTGAGACTTTAGAAACATGGAATCCATAGGTCATCAGATAATTGCAGTAGCTCCTTTTAGTTTAACTGATCTAACAGTCTGAGCTGACAAAAATGGAGATGCAAACCACTAACAATACAGATATCTCACACAGGACTTCTGTCCAGAATATACAATAAATTCTATAACTTGATAATAAGAAGCTAAATAATCCAATAAAAATGGGTAAAATATTTGTATAGACACCTTACAAAGAAGATATTTAAATGCAAATAAGTGCATGAAAGATGCTAAACATCATTTGTTAGCACAAAAATATACAAATTAAAGACACAGTAAGATTGCTTTGCATGCCTACTAGAATGGCTAAAATTAAAAGGAAAGTACTACCAATACTAAATGTTGGAGAGGATGTGGAGCACACATACACTGCTATTGGGAGTGTAAGATGGCACAGTCTTCTTTGGAAGACAGTTTGGTAGTTTCTCATAATGTTAAGCATATGACACAGCAATTCCACTTCTAGGTATTTACAGGGGGAAAAGAAAATACATGTCCAAACAAATGCACACAAATGTTCATAGTGGTTTTATGCATGTTAGCCCCAAACTGGGGGAAACCCAAATGTCCATCAACAGGTGAATGCATAAAGGAACTGTGATATATCCATACAATGGAATATTACTCCACAATAAAAAGGAATGGACTACTGATATATGCAACAACATGGATGAGTCACAAAAGCTTTAAGAGGAAAGAAGTTTTATCCCCAGCAGTCGCATAGTGTATGATTCCATTTACAAGAAATTGTTAAAAAAGGGAAAATCTCATCTGGCAGTGACAGAAAGCAGAAAAATGCTTATCTGGGGCTGGGGGTTCAGAAAGCTTGACTGCAAATGGACACAAGGAAACTTCTGGAGTGATGGAAATATTCTATGTTTCAATCATTGTATTTATAAGCTTATATATGTGTATAATTTTTCAAAACTCATTGAACTGTACACTTAAAATAGGTGCATTTTATTGTATGTAAATTATTAATCAGTAATGTTGATTAAACCAAACCAAAACAAAACAGAGCAAACTTAAGGCATTTAATTACCAAAATCCACATCAGTCCTCCAGGAAAATCTAATATCAGAGCAAATCCTTACTACCATAATATTTAACTTCTTTTTCCTTTGTAGTACCTGGGGATTTCCTGTTATTTCCCGTGAGCTTAAAAAAACAAAATAAAACCCAAATCAGAGGTGGTTATATTTTACGTAGCATTTCTAGGCTTTTGTTGGCTGGGAAAAATTTAAAGGTTATTTTAGTGCATTGTTTTTTTGAATTCCAAATTTCCATGAGAATTATGGAAGTATGTAAGTAATATAAATGTCTCCTCCTCTATTTACAACTTTTCAGTATAATCTAATTTCTTATGATTTTCTTACTGACTGCTGAGTTCCATTTTAATGGTGAGGGTGAAGCCAAAACTTTCTGTAAGAAGGATAGGTGCATATGGATCAGTCACTTGTCTGGAGAGCTAAATGCTCAAGTTATATATCATGTAGGATTCCTAATAGAAGTACCCTTTGAAAATTTCTAGATGATTTGAAAACAATATACTTTTATTAAAAACCTTAGGCATTTCTTAAAAATCTCCTATTGTGTACATAATTTATAAATCTATAAATTGACTCTTGTTCCTTATTTGGCTTCACCACCTCCCACCCCTATACCCTGCCCTATAGAAGACTTGTATTTTTCTTGCATTTCTCTTTGCATTTCTTTGAAGAAGCCATTAATTCCTACACGTGCATGTTTGCTCTTGCTTCTGTTTGAAATACTTGTTTCTTTTTATCCATTTGATGAACTTATGCTCATCTTTCAAATTTCCCTTTCTCCAGGAAGTTTTGTTAGCCAACCACAGACAAAGTTAGGTGCCTTTATCTTTGTTTACTATAGCATCTTGTATATAGCTCCATTAGGAATCTTAATCAATATTAGTAGTTTATTTAGATATCTGTTTCCCTCACTATACTATGAAGACCTGGAGGGCAGGAAATGCTTTCTTTTCACCTTTGTTTCCCTATTGCCTAACAGGGAGGTACAGATGTAGATCTTGATAAATAAATCCATGTTGTTACTAATAAAATTCATTTCAAAACTTAGGGTGAACAAAAGGTTGAATCTTTGAAAGAAATTGCTGTGTTTTCTTTCTCTTTTAAAAAGATTTTATTTATTCATTTGAGAGAGAGAGAGAGACAGAGAGCAAGCTGGGTGAGCACGGGGCGGTGGGGGGGGACAGAGGGAGGGGAGAAGCAGGCTCCCTACTGAGCAGAGGGCCTGCGGTGGGGCTGGATCCCAGGACTCTGGAATCATGACCTGAGTCAAAGGCAGACACTTAACCAACTGAGCCACCCAGGGACCCCTGTATTTTCTTCTAATAATAAGGAAACATTAAAAAATAATGAAAAGTAATATAACCTATTCCCCTATTTCTCTGTTAGAAACTCAGAGCAAAATTTTTGATTAACAATTCTACAGCTTCTGTCTTTGGTCCTATTTTAATCATCTTTGATCTTATTCTGCCTCTGTTTTTATTGTCAGCAATCCCAAATGTGTTTTAAGATGTAAAGATCTGAATAAAAACTGAAGAACTCTATGAGGCTGGATTCAAGGGGATGCCCTTAGAGCATCTTGGGACTGGAAAGAAAACGGGCCATTGCCCTTGCTGTTTCTGGAGGAGGGGAGGACATTCATTATTTGTTCATCAGAGGCAGAGAGGAACTTCCCTGAGCATTTTGTTAAGTCCTTAACTGAGGCCAATTTAAGGAAAGTTTTCTCTAATCTGTTGGGTGTGTTAGTATATTAGTATATTATATAGTCAAATTTGGATAATGTGATTTACATATTTTCCAGAAGTCTTTGAATTCCAAGAAATTTAACAGCAATAGTTTAAAGCATTACAGTGTTTTAAAACTGCAAGGCAATTTTACATTGGAAATACAATTGACTTTTTAAGTGCCAAAGGGAGGAAAAACACTAGTGAATTAGAAACTGAAATGAAGTCAACCCTGTAACCTTTATTTCTTTTGTTATACTTGTCTGCCTATCCTCATCTCCTTGTTTTCTCTCCCCACATGCTCCCTTTTCTGTTAATCCAAATTCAACATGCAGCTTTTGGTTTTCCAATGCTTTTCTTTGGAGTGAATCAGGAACACATGGGATTTCTCTCCCTACCTCAGATATTTCCACCCATTGTCTGTCAGCCCAGTGGAAACTTCAATTGCTTGATTCTTCACTCACCTCCTAGTTTAGGAAATGTGTGGCTCAAAGGAATCAGAGAAAGAAGAACTTCATCTTCAGGGTTCTAGGATACAAATTCAATTATATAATGAATTCAAGTCTTTGAAAGTCTATGCCTGGGATCTAACTGCATCCTGAGTTCTGAAAAACCAAATTTGTGTCACTTGATTATTCTTTATTTCCACTTCTATGAAATTTTTCTCCATGTCCTACCTAGTCCTAGAAAAGATTTGTTTTGTTTAAATAAGACACAAGAGTGTTACATAAATCTAGACTGGGTAGAAAGAGGTGCAGAGAGGCCAAGAGGGAGGGTCTGCTAAGGTAACTGAGAAGCTACTCAGAGTTCACTACATCTTTACTATAGAACTGCCTGGAGCTTTAATGGAAGTTATCTATATGGCAGCAGGTGCATCCCTATCTTTAGAGACTATCATGATTTCTACTCCCTGGGACAGTCTGAAGTTCTTCCCATGGTCTAACTGCCTTCTTGTACTTTATACCCTATGCCAGGGGGTGGTAAATTGTAGCTCATGGGCCAAATTTTATGTTTTTATGTGTCCATATATTAAGAATGGTTTTTACATTTTTAAATGGTTGACCAAGAAAATTAAAAGAAGAATATTTTGTGGCACATGAAAAATTATGTGAAATCCTAATTTCAGTGTCCATAAATAAAATTTTATTGGAACATTCTTTTACATATGGTCCACAGTTGCTTTCATGTGTCATTGGCAGTGTTGAATAGCTGTGACAGAGACTATATGGTCCACAAAGCCCAAGATATTTACTTTATGGCTCTTAACAAAAAATATTTTTTTTTTGTCTGGGAGTCTGGGACTAGACTTGTGTTTCTCTTGGTTCCTCTACTCTGTTGTCCATGTGGACTGTTTCTTAATTGTTTCAGGAAATCCTGGATGTATAAGCCCATCCCTTCATTGCTTCCACTGGGGGAAAAGTCATTACTATAAGGCCTTTATATATTTTTGAGGACTTTTACTGAATTTT
This sequence comes from Ailuropoda melanoleuca, assembly GCF_002007445.2. Classification (NCBI taxonomy): domain Eukaryota; kingdom Metazoa; phylum Chordata; class Mammalia; order Carnivora; family Ursidae; genus Ailuropoda; species Ailuropoda melanoleuca. Next base: position 21,617,260 of record NC_048223.1, on the reverse strand, counting down.
TGGGGAGAGACACAAGAAAGGATCACAGAACACATGGTTTATCTTGCCATTTTGCTTGCTATGGCCTTTCTCTTTTTTCTTCCTTTCCCCTCTCTCCATCTGGCATAACTAAGTCATTCCTGCACACTCTCAGGTTCCCTGTGGGTCTCAGCCTTTACCTTTGGCAGACTTGTTAAGGAACTGTTTCCAAACAATGCCAGTGCTGTCTCTGGAAAAGAATTTTGGTGAACACAGTTTTCACAACTTAATTACTATGGAAGAAAAATAATTCTCTAGTGATTTAACGGAGGCTGGGAGCCTTCTCTAGGTGCAAATGATTTTGCTCTTCAATACTCTTTTCTTTCTTTCTTTCTTTCTTTCTTTCTTTCTTTCTTTCTTTCTTTCTTTCATACTCTTAGACAGGATCTCAGTTCAATCATAAAGTCGCTTCATGGTGTACTTCATCCCTGCAATCTTTCAGACATCAGACCTCTGGATGGTCTTTTGACTTTAATCCTTTTGTCTATATCAATGAAAGAGATCAGAAGCTGTTCTTTCAGATGCTTTCAGCTACTTAAACCCATAATTATAGTAGCCTGATTTTTATTGTACAATGCTTAGCAATTTAGTTTTTAATCAAAACATCACACTCAGAACTGTAGTCTGAGTAGTGGGTGAGTGATCTATTGTTACATGGAACAATATTGTTGTTACATGGAAAGATTGCCTAGTGAGTAGCTGGGATTATTAAAATATACAGTGGTGTCAGAAATTTTGGCTGGAGTCCTGATTGAGAGAGATTAGAGAATACCAGATTCTTCTGTGGGGTACTTTTTGTTCTCCTGGTCATGGTTTTAAAGCTTTAAAAGAGTCCTTGGTAGCATAGCTTAACAGATAGTAAAATATGTATATGAAATATATAACATTTTCTTCCTTTCAGCATGTAGAAGCATACAGAAAGAGAAATATAGTAAAAAATATTTGCATATCATTATATATTTCTGGTCAAGATATAATTTTAAATTTTGTTTCAAACATATTGAAATTATAGATAAAGTATAAAAGACATAGGCTCAAAATATAGAGGAACATTTCAATGGGCAGAAAAATCAAAGTTTGAGGTTCACACTGTGGATTTGCTGGGCTTTGGATGAACATGAAAATAGGGACTATACGGGACTTCCTGTTTAATGTCTCTCGCTCTGGAAATTAGACAGAAAGAGACTACTGTGGGCTTAAGACTAATAGGAATCTATGAGCCTGGGGAAGCTGGGATTCAGACTTACTGAACAAGCCTCCCACTGGCTTGAAGACTGAACTGGATTTTTTGTATTTCCCCAAATCACTCAGGGATAAACCCTTTGTTTATTTTTTTTTAAAGATTTTATTTCTCCATTTGGAGTTTATCTTTGTGTATGGTGTGAGAGAGTGGTCAAGCTTCATTCTTTTGCATGTAGCTGTCCAATTTTCCCAGCACCATTTATTGAAGAGACTGTCTTTTTTCCACTGGATGTTTTTTCCTGCTTTGTCAAAGATTAGTTGCCCGAAGAGCCGAGGGTCCATTTCTGGGTTCTCTATTCTGTTCCATTGGTCTATGGGTCTGTTTTTGTGCCAGTACCATGCTGTCTTTGTGATCACAGCTTTGTACTACAGCTTGAAATCCGGCAATGTGATGCCCTCAGCTTTGTTTTTCCTTTTCAACAATTCCTTGGCAATTTGGGGCCTTTTCTGGTTCCACACAAATTTAAGGGCTGTTTGTTCCAGTTCTTTGAAAAATGTCATTGGTATTTTGATTGGGAAGGCATTAAAAGTGTAGATTGCTCTGGGTAGCATAGACATTTTAACTATGTTAATTCTTCCAATCCATGAGCATAGAATATTTTTCCATCTTTTTGTGTCTTCTTCAATATCTTTCGAGTGATTTGTAGTTTCTAGAATATAGATCCTTTACGTCTCTGGTTAAGTTAACTCCGAGATAACGTATGATTTTTGGTGCTATTGTAAATGGAATGGATTCCCTAATTTCTCTTTCTTCAGTCTCATTGTTCGTGTACAGGAATGCAACTGATTTCTGAGCATTGATTTTGTATCCTGCCACATTACTGAATTGCTCTATAACTTCCAGTAGTTTCGGGGTGGATTCTTTTGGGTTTTCCATGTACAGTATCATATCATCTGCAAAGAGAGACATTTTGACTTCTTCTTTGCTGATTTGGATACCTTTTATGTGAGACAGGAATCCATCAAAATTCTAGAGGAGAACATAGGCAGCAACCTCTTTGACATTGGCCACAGTAACTTTTTTCATGACACATCTCCAAAGGCAAGAGAAATAAAAGATAAAATGAACTTATGGGACTTTATCAGGATAAAGAGCTTCTGCACAGCCAAGGAAACAGTCAAAAAAACTAAGAGACAGCCCACGGAATGGGAGAATATATTTGCAAAGGACACCACAGATAAAGGACTGGTATCCAAGATCTACAAAGAACTTCTCAAACTCAATACACAAGAAACAAATAAACAAATCAAAAAATGGGCAGAAGATATGAATAGACATTTTTCCAATGAAGACATACAAATGGCTAACAGACACATGAAAAAATGANAAGATCAGGAACACGACAAGGATGCCCACTCTCGCCACTATTATTCAACATAGTACTAGAAGTCCTTGCAACAGCAATCAGAAGACAAAAAGGGATCAAAGGTATCCAAATCGGCAAAGAAGAAGTCAAACTGTCTCTCTTTGCAGATGACATGATACTCTATATGGAAAACCCAAAGGAATCCACTCCCAAACTATTAGAAGTTATAGAACAATTCAGTAAGGTGGCAGGATACAAAATCAATGCCCAGAAATCAGTTGCATTTCTATACACGAATAACGAGACTGAAGAAAGAGAAATTAGGGAATCCATCCCATTTACAATAGCACCAAAAACCATACGTTACCTTGGAATTAACTTAACCAGAGACGTAAAGGACCTATATTCTAGAAACTATAGATCACTCTTGAAAGATATTGAGAAAGACATAAAAAGATGGAAAAATATTCCATGCTCATGGATTGGAAGAATTAACATAGTTAAAATGTCCATACTACCCAGAGCAATCTACACTTTCAATGCTATCCCGATCAAAATACCGAGGACATTTTTCAAAGAACTGGAACAAATAGTCCTTAAATTTGTATGGAACCAGAAAAGGCCCCGAATCTCCAAGGAACTGTTGAAAAGGAAAAACAAAGCTGGGGGCATCACAATGCCGGATTTCGAGCTGTACTACAAAGCTGTGATCACAAAGACAGCATGGTACTGGCACAAAAACAGACACATCGACCAATGGAACAGAATAGAGAACCCAGAAATGGACCCTCGGCTCTTTGGGCAACTAATCTTTGATAAAGCAGGAAAAAACATCCGGTGGAAAAAAGACAGTCTCTTCAATAAATGGTGCTGGGAAAATTGGACAGCTACATGCAAAAGAATGAAACTTGACCACTCTCTCACACCATACACAAAAATAAACTCCAAATGGATGAAAGACCTCAATGTGAGACAGGAATCCATCAAAATTCTAGAGGAGAACATAGGCAACAACTTCTATGACATCGGCCAGAGCAACCTTTTTCACGACACATCTCCAAAGGCAAGAGAAATAAAAGATAAAATGAACTTATGGGACTTTATCAGGATAAAGAGCTTCTGCACAGCCAAGGAAACAGTCAAAAAAACTAAGAGACAGCCCACGGAATGGGAGAATATATTTGCAAAGGACACCACAGATAAAGGACTGGTATCCAAGATCTACAAAGAACTTCTCAAACTCAATACACGAGAANGGGGGAATGGGATAGACTGGTGATGGGTAGTAAGGAAGGCACGTATTGCATGGTGCACTGGGTGTTATACGCAACTAATGAAGCATCGAACTTTACATCGGAATCCGGGGATGTACTGTATGGTGATTAACATAATATAATAAAAAAATCATTAAAAAAAAGTTAGAAATTGAGTTACCCTATGATCCAGCCATTGTACTACTGGTTGTTTACCCCAAAGATACAGACGTAGTGAAGAGAAGGGCCATATGCACCCCAATGTTCATAGCTGCATTGTCCACAATAGCCAAATCATGGAAGGAGCNAATAGCTAAATCGTGGAAGGAGCTGAGATGCCCTTCAACAGATGACTGGATTAAGAAGATGTGGTTCACATATACAGTGGAATATTACCTAGCCATTAAAAAGAACAATTTCTCAACATTTGCTGCAACATGTATGGGCGTGGAGGAGATGGTGCTAAGCGAAATAAGTCAAGCAGAGAAAGGCAATTATCATATGGTTTCACTTATTTATGGAACATAAGAAGTAGGAAGATGGGTAGGAGAAGAAGGGGAAGAAGAAAGGGGGGTAAACAAAAGGGGGAATGAACCATGAGAGACTGTGGACTCTGGGAAACAAACTGAGGGCTTCAGAGGGGAGAGGGGTGGGGGAATGGGATAGGCTGGTGATGGGTAGTAAGGAGGGCACGTATTGCATGGTGCACTGGGTATTATACACAAGTAATGAATCATGGTACTTTACATCAAAAACTAGGGATGTACTGTACGGTGACTAACATAATATAATAAAAAAATAAATATTTAAAAAAAAAGAAAAGCTTTACAAAACTCCAAAAAAAAAAAGATTTTATTTATCTATTTGACAGAGATAGAGACAGCCAGCGAGAAGAGGGAACACAAGCAGGGGGAGTGGGAGAGGAAGAAGCAGGCTCCCAGCGGAGGAACCTGATGTGGGGCTCCATCTCAGGACTTCGGGATCATGCCCTGAGCCGAAGGCAGACGCTTAATGACTGAGCCACCCAGGCACCCCAGGGATAAACCCTTTGTATCATCAATATAAGTTCACCTGGAATGGAGAGAGAAAGAAAGAGAGAAAGAGACAGACAGACACACATGAAGAAACAACGTTCCCACTCAAAAAGAGTCTGAGACTCAAAATTCTACAACTGAAGAAATTTTAAGCTAAGAATGAGGGTAAAGTAAATCAACAATCAGATGAAAAAATTAGTCCAGATAAAAGCAATAAACAACAAATCCCAAAGCCATAAAGCAAATGGACAGTCTTGACAGTGTAAAGATAAAAGAAAATTTGTATTATAAAAGTCACTGCACTGATGGAGGTGGTTAAGTTTTGTTTGCTAAAGAAGACTCACAAGACCCCAGATGCAGTATTTTCAAGCCTGCAGTTCATTGTGGGAAAATGGTATAATATAGCAACAGCATTAAAATAAGGAAATGCATCAGCCAAGAGCAGCCTGGCCGCAAGGGGTCTCGAGGGGCCAGGTGCCAACTCCAACTATATTCTGTCTGGAGGGCCATACCAGGGTGCACTTTATCTTCCAGATCAGTAACCACTGATGTGTGCAGACATTTCAGAATCTGGGAGCCTCCAATGGAGTCTCAGCTAGGGCTTCTTTTACCTTGCTGGTTGGGTAAGCATGTTACTTGCATGTATCCAGCCTGTGTGTCAGAGCATTTCTAGGGGCCTTCATGAGACTAGATATAAATCATCAGTCTCACTATCATCAATGAGCAATACTACACGCTGGTATAAACTACTCCCCAACTCAGCTGAAATGCATAGTTACAAAGCAGCACTATTAATCAGTTCATTTCATACTTTGACCTATAGGTCAGTGCTGTGTAGGGACTTTAGCAAAACAGTTCTGGTTAATTCCAGACCTGCAGGAATTAGTCCTCACAATACAGCCACCATGAACAAAGTCAAAAGACAAGTGACAAACTAGGAAAATGAATTGCAACTTAGATTGTAGATAAAAGATCAATTTTATACAAAGAATTTTTACTAGTGGCTGCCTAGAGCTGTGGGGGATAGAGAATTGGGGTATGATGTCTAAGAGATATGGAGTTTGGTGGATGGGATGAGAATATTCTAAAATTGATTGTGGTGATTGTTGCACAATGCTATTAAAACACTGATAAACATTGAATTATACATTTTAAATTTGAATGTATGTTATGTGAGTTATATCCCAAAAAAGCTGTTTTTTAAAAAAAGGGAAAAAAAGAATTTTTACAAATCAATATTGTAAAGACAGCCCAATTGAATACCAGCCAAAGGATATGAAGAGACACCTTGCAGAAACATCATCCTTAAACATGTAAAAATAAGCATATGAAAAAATGTTTAGTCTTATTCATTGTAAGGAAAATGCATATTAAGACAACTGAAATGCCATTTCTCACTTATCATTTGTGAAAGATCAGCAACTTTGAGCGCACATTGTGTTGGCAAGGCTGTCAGCAAACTACTCTCCTCACAGCTAGGCAGTCAGTCCTTTCTTGATAAGTTATCTAGGAATCACATTTCATTGTCTACATTATAAGACATCTTTGATGTAGGATTTTTATACCTATAAATCCTACTATCAGGAGCGATTTTCTTAGTGCATAAATCAATGTCTTTCCATTGTACCAGCCACTATCTTAGTGTCCCTATTCCTTGCTTCTTACATTCCAAGGATCACTGCACCTGCTAATCCCTTCGCCAGGGATGCAAGAAATAACAAATGAAAATTGGTATAATAAATTAGTCTACCATGGGGCGCCTGGGTGGCTCAGTCATTAAGTGTCTGCCTTCAGCTCAGGTCACTATCCCAGCATCTTGGGATTGAGCCCTGCATTGGGCTCCCTGCTCGGTGGGGAGCCTGCTTCTCCCTCTCCAACTCCCCCCTGCTTGTGTTCCCTCTCTCACTGTCTCTCGCTGTCAAATAAATGAATAAAAAAATCTTTAAAAAATAAAGAATAAATAAAATAAATTAGTCTACTTAATTATTATCTAATAAGAAAACTCCCTAATTTTAGGAAGTTAAAAAGATGAATATATATATATGAATATATATAAATAGATGAATATACACACACATATATGTATATATGTGTGTATATATATGTATATGAAATTTACAAGATGAATAGTGTTGAATGGGTATGTGTAGTTGAAATATTTTAAGTTCCCAGTACTAATTGGGATTGAAATCTGAATACCTGAAATATTTTATTTAATAACATTTAGCAATGAAAATGCTTGAAAAAGCATATAGGATTCATTCATTCCTTCCCTCCTCAAACATTTATTGACTGCTTTTTCAGTAAGTGGGCTAGACATTGGGGGGGAAAAGCATCCACAGGACAGTAGGTTAAGAAATGGGTGTGGCTGCGTTCCAATAAAACTTTATGAACAGGTGGCAACCTGGATTTGACACATGGGCCATTGTTTGCTTATACCTGAAAGATTTAAAGTAATAATTTCATTTCAGAAATTCTAATAAATGGGGGTTCGGAGGAGGGAGAGCTTTCATCTAGACAGCAGTCATCTGCAAGGACTTCATGAGGGTGATGGTACTTAATCTGGAAACTTAGTGTTGGGTAGAATATAAATTTGGGGATATGATAGGGAGAAAGGTGAGGTTGAAGCAGGAAGGATGTTCTTGGTAGAGGAAAATATGCAAACAGAAGCATAGTGGAGTTGGTTAGCCAGTGTGTGTATAGTAGCAACATAGTTTGGTTAAGAATAGTATACATTAAGTGGAGTAATAGAAACATAGCTGGGAAGGAGGGTTTGGGCAAGACCAAGAAAGGCTTTACAATTAGAAAAAGGAGAATGGATTTATTATGTTGTCAACTTGGGAGGGCTGGTGGAGAACCATTGAGTCACAGAGTGGCATGGTCAGTCATCCCTTAGGAAAGTTAAATCTGGTGTTCTAGAGGTCCTGAAGCTTAAACAGTTAGGGGTATTCTTCAAGAAAAATAGTACAATACTACACATTTGACATTAGATATAGGACTTTAGAAGGGGCTCAAATAAGTGTTGGGCCCCAAAATCTAAGTTTCATAACCTCCTGAAAAATCACCTCTGTGTGTGGTATTATGTGGGGTGGCTACAACAGTAGTCTTGGCAAAAGATAACAAGAAGGTGACATGGAAATGACAGCGGGAACTGGGAAGAAGGGCAAACATCAGAGTCTATAGAGGTTAAAGTGTAGGGCTTGGCAACTAGCAGACTAGCAAACTAAAAATGCACAGATTTACATTATCTGCAGGAAACAAAGAAGAGGGGACAAAGATGGATCTGAGATTTACAGTTTAAAAGGTGGTGATGACGTGAATAGAAAAAGATAACACAGAGGAGGTGCAGCTTTGCAAAAAAGATGCAATCAGTGTTGAACAGAATGATCTTGAAAATGTCTAGCTAAAATTGTCTAGCAGGCCATTGAAAATGTGAGAGTAGAGATTGGGAAAGAAGTCTGAATTTGGGGGTTACCCACATAAACACGAATGTTGTGAGAGAATGAGATTATCTAGGGAGAGGATGCAGAAAGATCAGATGTCTTTGGATAGAACTGCCTCCTTATTTGGCGGAGGTTAAAGTGGAAAATGGCTGCTCAGAGAACTGATATTCTATCTTGATATTCTTATTTGCTTTCTGTCTATCAAACTTTTCTTTGGAGATCCCTTAACTTTAGCAGATTATTTGGAATGAAACTACTTTTTGTGCTACTTTATTATCCATTAGAGGGTATAGGTATTGCCCTGAAATATAACATTTAAATAAATTATTTATATTCATTCTGACTTTAAGCACCTATTTCTTAAGATGACATTCACTGTGTTTTTTAGCCTCCTTTCATGAAACTACAGAAATGTGTGAAGTATATGCCCCCCCCTTCTGACAGATAACCTTTAAATCTGTCTTTCTTCCCTAGTATTTATAATTACTCTACCTCAGAAGGGATCAAATCTCTAGAAATGGAAGGAAAGAAACACTCTTGAGAAGCATGTAATTATAAGTAATAGTTATGCTCTTTTACTGTAATTACAGTTCCATTTCAGAGCTTCCGTTTGTCCCTTCATGATTCCTTCTGACATTAGCAGGTTCTAAAAGTTTGGTACAAGTGTCTGGAAAAAATACTTTGTGAGAACACTTGCTTAATTATCTGGTCTCAAATGGCTGGTACAAGAAACCAGGATATTCAAAATGTTCATATCCATCCAATTAGTCATCTTTCCTCATCATAATGTACGTCATACTTTTCCCCCATTGTTGTTTCTCTATTGCCTTAATGATTTTTTTTCATGAATTCCCCCAGTAATTATTTTCACTGAGTATTTTGAGAAGCATATTCCCCTTCCTAGGTTTCTTGGGATTATTTGAAACATGGGAGAAGTACATTTGCCAGAGAGTTTTTTAGAAAAAAATATCATAAAACTGCAGTTTCCAGCCTGGTTCATTATCCAAATCACCCAAAAGACTAAACCTACACGGATTTACATCAACACATTGTGCCTTTTCTTGGGTTAGCACGCAATACCTTCCTTCTTTCTTTCCTTATGTTTTACTGACATATGTCACCTATTCTTAAGGCTAAAAATATTACCTATATTCTGATGATCCCCAGTTTTATGTCTCCAGTCCAGGTTTTTTTTTTTTTTTTTTTTAACCTCAGTCAGCTACATGCTTAGCATTTCCACATGGGTGATTCACATATATCTTAAATTTAACATGTCCTGAACTCATCCACCCCATCCAACTTTCCAACTTGTTTTTCTCCATATCTTTTCCTTTATCAGGGAACAGCCACCATACATGCACATATATAGGAACCACCCTTGATTTTACTTTCTCTGACATCCTATCCCAGCTCTACATCAGTTCCTGGACAATTTCTGTAGAGTCTTTCTAAAATAGAGCTGAAAGCTGTCCATCTCCATGCCATCAACATCATCCAAGCTTCGATGTTCTCTCATGTGGACTAATGCAAGTATCCTAATTGGATTCCTGGCCTAGTTCTTGCTTCCCCATCCAGTGGTCAGTGGGGTTTAACCTGGTTGTATATTGGATTCAGCTGAAAACACACAATCTACTGGTACTTGGGTCTCACCCCCAGAGATTCTGATTTAATTGGTCTGGGGTGTGGCCTGGGTATGAGGCATTTAAACAATTGTCCCAAGTGATTATAATGTGCAATTAAAGTTGGGAATCACTGCTCCATCGCACATGCAGTGTGGAGACCCAAATCCTTAATACCTTAATCAGTCTGCTTAAAACTCCTCTATGTCCTCTCGTTGACCTCAAACACTCATATTAACATCTCTACTCTATTGCATCCGTTGATCCTTCTGACTAATAATGCATCCTCATCCCTTCATCCACCTTATTCTGCTTTGCTTCTGGGTTCAGCTTCCTCCCTTTCCAAGTACATTCTATGCAATGGATCTTGGAAGTGGTTAGGTGCATGTAACTTGTTGGCTATTCTTCTGCAAAGCATTCTCGTCTCATTTTTCAATCTTAATTTGGACTAAGAGAACTTCATTCCTCTATCCCTATCCCTATTCCCGCTTTGTGGTTAGGAATGTGACCTAGGATTTGTTTTTCAGAATATCCTATCAGGACTAATCAGCATCTTTTCTGATAGTTTTTAGCTGGGCATACCAGAAGTTGTGAATTGCTGAAGTTATAAACCTGCTGCCATGTCCCCTTGCTGCACGCAGAGAGTCATCTCCAGCAGGAGGGAAAGTGACCGGAGTGTCAAGAAGAGAGAGACTTTGAGATGCAGGGTGCTACATTTATATTATCTCATTTAATCCTCACAATAACCCATCAGATTATTGCTATTCCCATTTTGCTGATGAGAAAAGTGAACTCCAGAGAAATTAAGTAATATGCTTCCATATTACTCTTTGAGTTAGAATTCCATTTTAGATATAAGAAATATTAGCTTATAAAAAATTTCTGAAGTATATTTTACAATATTAATTCTCTCCACCCAAGAATAAGTTTATTGTGAATATTTCACATCAGTACACAAAAGCCACAAGAATATGCATAATTATTTACTAACACTGTTGAAGAGACAACACACATTTTGAATAAGGTTAGTGGTAGTGGTTGTTGCCAGAAGTATAACATGGCTCTGAATACTATTGGCTCTGATGAATTATGTCAGTTAAAACAGTACTTCTCTGTTTGTGTGTGTGTTTTTAGGTTCCATATATAAGTAAAATCATATACTATTTATCTTTCTCTGTTTGACTCATTTCACTTAGCACAATATGGTCTAGGCCTATCCATGTTGTGACAAATGGCAAGATCTCATTCTTTTTATGGCTGAATAATATTCCATGGTGTGTGTGTGTGTGTATGTATTCCATGGTGTGTGTGTATATGTATACATATATATACACATATGGAGTATATATACCACATTTTCTTTGCCCATTCATCTATTGATGGACCCTTGGGTTGCTTCCAAATGTTGGCTATTGTAAATAATGCTGCAATATTAAGCATAGAGGTACACATATCTTTTTGAATTAGTACCCAGTGGTACTAATTCAATGAATTAGTGGATCCTATGGTATTTCTATTTTTAATTTTTTGAGGAACCTCCATACTGTCTTCCATAGTGGTTGCACCAATTTGTTCTCCCACCACTATTTCATGAGGGTTCCTTTTTCTCCACATTCTCACCAACACTTGTTATTTCTTGCCTTTTTGATACTAGCCATTCTGACTTGTGTGAGATGATTAAAAAAAAACATACTCATAAATACGGAGGACAAACTGATCATTGCCAGGAGTGGAGGGCAGGGATAGGTGAAGGGGATTAAGAGGTACAAACTTCGGGGCGCCTGGGTAGCACAGTCATTAAGCGCCTGCCTTCGGCTCAGGGCGTGATCCCGGGGTTCCGGGATCGAGTCCCACATCAGGCTCCTCTGCTGGGAGCCTGCTTCTTCCCCTCCCACTCCCCCTGCTTGTGTTCCCTCTCTTGCTGGCTGTCTCTCTGTCACATAAATAAATAAAATCTTTAAAGAAAAAAAAAGAGGTACAAACTTCTAGTTGTAAAATAAATAACGGGGTGAAAAGTACAACTTAAGGAATATAGTCACTATCATTGTAATATTGTGTGCTGACATAATGACTACACTTATTATGGTGAGTGATGCTAATGTAAAGAATTATCAAATCACTATGTTTTACATCTGAAACTAATATAACATTGTATGTCAACTGTACTTCAATTAAAAAATAAAAACCCAGTGCATCTCAAAAATGTAATGTGACTAGGAATCACCTGGAATCTTGCTTAAATGAAGCTGCTGATTTAATAGGACTGGGATGTGATCTGAAATCCTGAATTCCTAATAGGCTCTCAAGTGATGCTTGTGCTGCTAGTTTCTGCACCACTCTTTGAGTAGTAAAGGATTAGAATTTCAGTGATGTAAGTTATATTCATTGCACCAATATCCCTGTAGCCTTCTCATAGATTATAGCCTAAATTGTAATCATACCCAATTGAATATCACACGAAATTCATTGACACTTAAAAGAAAAAAACTACATCACAGTCGGTGCTCATGTGACTACTTTAAGAGCTAGATACCCACTGTACTCTCATTCTGGGGATAGATTGGGGGAAACTTCTATAACTCTTCTGAAATTCTGGGCGAGGAATACGTTTTTACAGAATAGTAAATTGAAATTCTGGTGATGGGGAGACTCCAGAAAAAACACAAATGATGGAAGTGAAGAATCTGCAGAAAGGAGATATTACTACTTAAGATGTAAGTTCTTCCCAAATGTCAAACAATATACAGGTGCCAGACATAAATGACACTTGTTATTCAAGTGTAGAACCATCCTTGGTAAATAGAAGCCTTAACATTTATATTTTTAGGGGTGCCTGGGTGGCTCAGTCATTAAGCGTCTGCCTTCGGCTCAGGGAGTGATCCCAGGGTCCTGGGATCGAGTCCCACAATGGGCTCCATGCTCCGCTGGGAGCCTGCTTCTTCCTCTCCCACTCCACCTGCTTGTGTTCCCTCTCTCGCTGGCTGTCTCTCTCTCTCTGTCAAATAAATAAATAAAATCTTAAAAAAAATTATATTTTTAAACAGTGAGGGTTTTCTTCTTTTCTCTCTCTCTTTTTTTTAAGAGTGGGAGTTTTATTTCTCTCCCTATCTTTCAAGCTGGTTTTCTAGGAAAAACAATTTGTTTTGTCTATCTGTAAATAAACTAACTTGAGGGCTAAAAATAAGTCAAGTTTCTGAAAAGTTGAATATCCTGGAGTTCCTTTGCCAAATATGAGAAAAAAAACTATTCGCTGCCAGTAGATACATAAAAAAATTAATGAGGTATAATGTTCCATGAAAATTTACAAAATTGAAGTTTTGAAAAATTTTACATGGGAGAAGTCATACTTTTGTTTGTTTCAAATTTTTATTTAAATTCTAGTAGGTAACATACAATGTTGTACTGGTTTCAGGAGTAGAATTTGGTGATTCATTACTTACATATAAACCCAGTGCTCATCATAACAAGTGCACTTCTTAATACCCATCACCCATCTAGCCCATCTCTGTCCCACATCCCTCCATCAGCCCTTAGTTTGTTCTCTATACATAAGAGCCTCTAATAGTTTGCTTCTCTCTCTTTTTTTCCCTTCCCATATATTCATCTTTTTTGTTTCTTAAATCCCACATATGAATGAAATCATATGGTATGTGTCTCTCTCTGACTGGCTTGTTTCACCTAGCATAATACACTGTAGCTCAATCCATGTTGTTGCAAATGGCAAGATTTCATTTTTTGATGCTTGAGTAATATTCCATTGTATATTATATACCACTTCTTTAGCCAGTCATCAGTGGATGGACATTTGGGCTCTTTCCATAATTTGGCTATTGTTGATAATGCTGCTATAAACATCAGGGTGCATGTGCCCCTTCAAATCTGTATTTTTGTATCCTTTGGGTAAATACCTAGTAGTGCAATTGCTGGATTGTAGGGTAGTTCTATTTTTAACTTTTTGAGGAACCTCCATACTGTTTTCCAGAGTAGCTGCACCAGTTTGCATTTCCACCAACAGTGTAAGCGGGTTCTCCTTTCTCTGATCCTTGCCACCATCTGTTGTTTCCTGACATTAGTTTAGCCATTCTGACTGGTGTGAGGTGGTATCTCATTGTGGTTTTGATTTGTGTTTCCCTGATGCTGAGTGATGTGGGGCATCTTCTCATGTGTCTGTTAGTCATGTGTATGTCTTCTTTGGAAAAATGTCTATTCATGTCTTCTGCCTATTTCTTAACTGGATTATTTGTTTTTTGGGTGGTGAATTTGATAAGTTCTTTACAGATTTTGGATACTAACCCTTTATCAGTTATGTCATTTGCAAATATCTTCTCCCATTCTGTAGGTTGCCTTTTAGTTTCGTTGATTGTTTCCAACACTGTGTGGAAGCTTTTTATCTTGCTGAAGTCCCAGCAGTTCATTTTTGCTTTTGTTTCCCTTGCCTCCGGTGACGTTTCTAGGAGGAAGTTGCTACAGCTGAGGTCAAAGAGGTTGCTGTCAGTGTTCTTCTCTAGGATTTTGATAGCTTCCTGTTTCACATTTAGGTCCTTCATCCATTTTGAATTCATTTTTGTGTATGGTGAAGAAAGCGGTCCTGTTTCATCCTTTTGCATGTTGCTGTCCAGTTTTCCCAACACCGTTTGTTGAAAAGACAGTCTTTTTTCCATTGCATAGTCTTTCCTGCTTTGTTGAAGATTAGTTGACCATAGGGTAAGGCCATATTCTTAAAACTAGTAACATTCTGGGGCTCCTGGGTGGCTCAGTCGTTAAGCGTCTGCCTTCGGCTCAGGGCGTGATCCTGGCATTCTGGGATCAAGCCTCACATCAGGCTCCTCTGCTGGGAGCCTGCTTCTTCCTGTCCCACTCCCCCTGCTTGTGTTCCCTCTCTTGCTGGCTGTCTCTCTCTCTGTCAAATAAATAAATAAAAACTTTAAAAAATAAACAAACAAACAAACAAAACTATAACATTCTCCTTGTAACTGGGCCCATGGGAGTGTAATATTCCTTTTCTCTTTGGGGCAGCATTGGGAGGGCAGTATGAGGCTTCGGCGGTGAGGAAGTAGAAGGCAGTACAGAGTAATAATTTCATTGTCTTTTGTGAAATGTGAAGATAATTTTTTTGTATGAGTAAGATTGAGGGCAATTTTGAAAGTTGTAGCAGGCATGTAAACAAAAGGGATTGTTTTAAATTCAGCAGAAAGAAGGATCTTGCTGGGCAGTCCTGAATTATTTTCAATATTTCCAAAAAGCCTAAATGAAATTCTTTGGTGATTAGGCAATAGGTACTTGTTATAACATCATAGCTCCTTCATTTTGGCTAGTATTACAGAATTTAAGGAGATAACACTGGTTTTCTGGAGGCAATTGGAAGTACTGATTGGATTAAGTGCCTTTGTTTAAAGATGAGAGACATTATTGATTATAATATGGTAGAATAAGTTTCTCAAAATAGGGGATTGATGTGGATTTGGAATGAAGACTTTTGAATATTGAAAAATTTGGGGACTATTATTAAAAATCAAGTATATTGCTTCTTTGGAGATACATCTTGAACCAATTAACATATTTGTCATCAGCCAGCAAATATTTAATGAGCATCTTCATATGCCAGACACTGAGCTGGGCATTTTGGGATATAGTAATGAAGAAGTCAGGGTCATTTCTTATGAAACTTATGGAAGGAAAGGGGTACATTGAAAAAATAGCTGCACATAACGTAAGTTATTCTGCAGTCTCCTGTTGCTAAATAAAATGTTGATGTATTTCATTTCCTTATTTACACATTTAAGATATAAAATTCTGAGGAGAAACCAAAAAATACTTACCCGTGAGTAATACAGACAGTGAGTGACCCTTGGTGCCCATTTGATGCATATCCCTTGGTTTGGTTGTCATCCTACACATATGTTCCTTATAGTTTTTATCCTGGATGTACTTCTTGTAGGCAACTCCCATGAAAGAGCTGATATCAAACACTTTCATTCAAACAGCATTTGTTGTGTTCGTTTTAGGTTTTGAATTCTTGTCCCAGATATTTCCAATTTTAAACCTTAGAGTTCAGGGGCACCTGGGTGGCTCAGTTGGTTAAGCATCTGCCTTCAGCTCAGGTCATGATCCCAGGGTCCTGGGTTCAAGCCCTGCATCAGGCTCCCAGAAGATTTCTATCTCACAGGAGAGCCTGGAGCCTGCTTCTTTCTCCCTTTCCCACTCTCCCCCTGCTTGTTCCCTCTTTCTCTCTCTCTCTGTGTCAAATAAATAAATAAATAAATAAATAAATAAAAATAAATAAAATATAAAAAATAAAGCTTAGAGTTCAAGTTCATGCCTTTCTGCAATGATTAGCTGTTGACTGTTTGCATTTGGTACTTTGTTTCATGAATCCTATTTTGATTTATTCTTTTTGTCACCTGTTTATCCTGGTTTTCATAGAAAGCCATAAATGATCTCGATTTTTCCGTGGGTACACTTTCTTCTAGTTTTTCATATTGCTCAGCCATTTTTACATTTCTTCAAATGCTTGAATATTGATTGTGTAATTAAACTTTCAGAAACACACACGTTATTTGATTAAGTAAAGTAATGTTCAGGAAAACAGAAACATCTAAATTATTTTATATGTAATGTTTTAATTTCAGAACTGGTGACACATGTTTGATGTTATGCATTGCAGAATATCAGAGTTCTATTTCTTAAACAACTTGATGAGTGCATGAGCACAAATAGGTTTCTCTGTTGTTCTTTTTTATGCCTTACACATGTTTTATAATTATTCCTTCATATCTATTGTCTATTAATATAAATAATAAAAATTAAATTAAGATTAGAGGCTATTATTTTCAGCAAAAGGAACCTGGAGAGAACAATGGATGTGAGAATGTTCGAGAGCTTAAAGACCACAGTTAAGCATTACGTTTTGTTTCCATTGACCACACATAAAAAAGTGAACACTTCCATAGTGTTTACCATGAAAGTTAAATCAAATTTATTTTGTTGAATTTAAGTCTGTTTCCAGAGATTTCCTATAAAGTTGAAACTTTTATTGTTAATAATTCAAGAACTGGGTTGTAAGCCAGCGATGAATGTTATGGGAAAATTTACTTGTTACAATGTTTGTGGCAGAAAAAATATTGTATTTGTTCATTTTAGTTTATAAGTTTGCAACAGCAGATTGGTTTTAGGCATCAACTTTGTAATAATTAATTCATTGAGTTTGTTACTAAATTTGAATGAATTCAGCTATTTAAAAAAGCTGTGAGGATTTTTCTCTACATCAAGAAAATATCAAAAGGCCTCTAACTTTTTTTTTTAGATTTTATTTATTTATTTGACAGAGAGAGAGACAGCCAGCGAGAGAGGGAACACAAGAAGGGGGAGGGGGAGATGGAGAAGCAGGCTCCCAGTGGAGGAGCCTGATGTGGAGCTTGATCCCATAATGCCAGGATCACGCCCTGAGCCAAAGGCAGACGCTTAATGACTGAGCCACCCAGGCACCCCAAAAGGCCTCTAACTTTTAAAGCTTATTTTCCAAGTAAATAAGTAATAGTATAATTTAAAAACATATAGAATCTTGATTTTCTGAGACACTATCAACATTTAAATATTAAGGTGAAGTTTTCCTGAGATCATTGAATGCTTAGGTATTCTTTGGCTGAATGTAAATACATAAATATTACCCCTAGCTAGACTTTGGAAATACTGCTTAGATTTTTTTTTTTACATATAAGTCTACACACACACACACACACAGCACAGTTGTGATTGGTGTTACAGCGAAAAATTAAAACCTGCAAAAATATTGTATCACATGGGACTTAATCCAGTCTGAGTACATCAAAATAAATTGTTTCGTTAGAGAACAGGATGCTAAATCACTGAAACACAAGTTAAAATTTAATTGGGAAACAGGCTGTTGAAAATAGGCTGAGGCAGGAAGCCAGGATGGGAACACCTGGGTTGTGCAAATGAAAAAGGAGAGTGGGAAACATTTTGAGGTTAAATTGGCTTCTTCACAGCCAAGCCCATGCTGTGGTCTTTACTTGGATCATTCTTCTTCCTCCCGCCACTCCCCACTCTGCCCTCTTTCTCTGTATGGATGACTTATTTTATAGTTCAGGTCTCAGGTCTAGTGGCTTCTCATCAAAAATGCTCTTACTTTAAGTATACACCTGTCTCCACCAAATGACTCCCAGGACCTGTATCAGAGCGCTTACCACAATTTGCAATCATTTGTTTATTTGCTTACATTGTGGTTGTCTGTCTCCCTTTGCCATTGCCCACTTCCATTCTGTTTCCATTCTTGGAACTCCATGAAGAACCGTTGTGTCTCCCAGTGCCTACTAGTGTGCCTGGAACATAGTAGCTAGTCAGTGAAGATCTGGTCCCTCTTACTGCTTTCAGGTGGCAATACAGGTAGATCATCTCTGACGTGAGAATCAAGCTTTCTCAAAACATTTCTATGTAGGATGATCTGTAGTTCGCTTTATTCCTCCTCTCACCCACACACTATGCCCTGTCCCATTTCAGGCTTTTCTATCAATTTAACATAGAACAAATGGCTTTTAGTAGGAAGAACATATATACTATTAAAGAGCTTTCATAGATCACTGGAATTGTGCTTCACAGTTTCAAGCAGAATTATCTTTCCTCAGTGATATGACTAGAAGGCAAGAAGCTTTCTATCTGTAGAGTTTTCTCAAAGCATGCTGTGTCCCTCTTCTACCATTGTCCTTGTTTAGCTTGGAGCTACTTTCAATGTTACTTCAGTGTCCCTTGAGGACTTATATTTCTGTAATTAACTTTTAACTTATCATTAAGCTGTGGGTTTATTATTCAGAAAGCATTCACTGAGTGTAGATGAGTAGGGAGCTTTGTACAGGGGATCACTCTTGGGACCTAAAGATTGAAGATGACATCATCCTTGTAGCTGAGTTGATTAAAAACTAGGTAGTAAGACCACATATTGGTATACGGAATAATGAAAGACAATTACAAATTCCTTAAAACGGGAAAATTAGAAACAATGCAAATGTTTAATAATGGGCAAATAGTTAACTGTGAGATATCTACATGTTGAAATTTGACTTTAAATTATGTTAATAACATAGACATGAGGGGCGCCTGGGTGGCTCAGTCGTTAAGTGTCTGCCTTCGGCTCAGGGCGTGATCCCGGAGTTCTGGGATCAAGCCCTACGTTGGGCTCCTCTGCTGGGAGCCTGCTTCTTCCTCTCCCACTCCCCCTGCTTGTGTTCCCTCTCTCGCTGGCTGTCTCTCTGTGAAATAAATAAATAAAATCTTTAAAAATAAATAAATAAATAAACAAATAAATAAATAAATAAATAAAAACATAGACATGAGTATAAGTTTAAGTATGGAAAAAAGTCAAGATTCAAAACATCAAAAATTTAAATTGTAGGCTTCATTTCATTGCTTTTTCTCTGTACCAGTAAACACCATTTAACATGCTATATAGTTTGCTTATTTATTTACTGTATTTGTTTCTTTCCATTATAATATAAGCACCATGGAGGCAGAGTTTGTCAATTTTTTGGTGCTGTAATTTTCATTGTATAGAAAATGGTGCTTGATACATAGTACTCAGTAAATATTAAATGACTAAGTATATGGTTAGAATATGGAAGAGAATAATGGAATATTAGAAAAAACTATCAGTGATGGTTATCTTTGAGTGAGGATTATAGGGAATGTTAACTATTAAATTTATGTTTTCTTGTATAATAAATATGCATTAATTTTATAACAGACTCTATACACACACACATATACACAAATATATATTTAAAGACTGGATGGAAATAGAGCAAAAAAAGTAACTTTCTTTCAATGGCAGAATTTAAAATAAATTTTTTAAAAATTTGCTTTCCACATAAAATATAATAAAATGTATTAGTTCAAAAATTATTTTTAAAAGGAAAAAATACCCCTTTCATTTGTAGTGGTAGTGGTTTGAGTCAGAATATAGAGGAGAGTGCATAAAAAACAAACACTCCAACTTCATGTTACTTATATACAGTAATATGAAACTTCCTTAAAAAATCAGGAGGTTTGACAGTTTGGGGCTTAAACTATATCTTGTTTGTTAGCGATAACGTATGTACTGGAGCTTTTATACTGAAGGGGTTTTTATAATGTAGATAGAAGGGTAACCAGAAGACATTTGATTTCTTTGGGATTCAAGAATTTTGCTTTGTACTTTCTTTAACACTTTGGTACATAAATCCTTTCAAATACAAAAATGCCCTCTCTAGCAAACTGATAAAAAAAAAGAGTTCCCCTGATAATAAAACTGGAAACCACATGAGAACGAATGTCACAACATGAAGCAAGAAACCTTTCAATCAAGCTATCAAGGGTCTGTTTTGAAATGTGTAATTAATAGAGCTCCTGGTTAAAATTTAATGAAGAATGTGCTCTTTATCAGGATCATTTCCAATCTAATGGAATTTAGCTGTGTTTTGCATATCAACTTAGGCTAAAGGAATAAAATTTGGGGGCACCTGGGTGGCTGAGTTGGTTAAGTGATTGCCTCTTGATTTTGGCTCAGGTCATGATTTCAGGGTTGTGAAATGGAGCCCCGCTTGCGGCTCTGTGCTCAGCTCATAGTCTGCTTGTCCCTTTCCCTCTGCTCCTCACCCTGCTTTCTCTCTCTCTCTTTCAAATAAATAGATAAATAAATAAATAAAATCTTTAAAAAAAGAATTAATGTTGAACATTAATTGTAGTTAACTTGGCAGTTGTTCTCACTGCAAAATGGGAAAACTAAGCTGTTTTGGTTAGGTGGCTGGCAAACAGCATTATATTTCTTGCCTCTTCAAAAGAATCCTTTTAGATCTCTTCAGTGTACCAAAAATGTTTTGGTCAGGTTGTTTTAGTAATCCATGAGCTAAGAGGAACTTTAGCGGGAAGATTGAAGCTGAGTTGTTAGTGTCCATCTGAAGAATAAGACACAAAACACATGTACTTATAGGTACTGTGATATAACTTGGTGTGGATGTGCAAAGAAGGGGATTTCGTTGAGAGACAGAGAGCCAGTGAGAAATTACAGGCATGGGCACTTCTATTTCTAAGGATAACTTTAAAAGAGTTGATTGGGAAAATCCCAATATCCTGCAAAAATCAACATCCATGTATCTTTTCCCATTTAAAATTTAAATAGAAAACAGCTCCTTTCTTTTTATGACATTCAGTTCAAAGAGAGGAAGAATTTCTTAATCTCTCAACCATAGTGCTTCTCCAACTTTAATATGCACCACCTGGGAATCTTGCTAATGCAGATTCTGATCCAGTAGGTGTGGGTGGGGTCTGATTCCTCATTTCCAGCAAGCTCCCAAATGGTTCCAATGTTGTTGGTCAGTGCTCCACTGTAGTTGTTTACCCTGGGTCTCTCACTTCTCCTGCTGCTTCCTAAATGACCCAAGCCTATTAGAATACAAACGATTTAGGGAAATATAAACTAAACTAAGGAAATAAATATAAACTATTCAAGGAAAAGGGTGTTTAAAATTTTTCCTTAGTGTGACTTGCACAGAATTTAGCAATATTCAGAAGCGGTTTTTTTTTTTTAAGATTTTATTTATTTATTCGACAGAGATAGAGACAGCCAGCGAGAGAGGGAACAAGCAGGGGGAGTGGGAGAGGAAGAAGCAGGCTCCCAGCGGAGGAGCCTGATGTGGGGCTCAATCCCATAACGCCGGGATCACGCCCTGAGCCGAAGGCAGACGCTTAACCGCTGTGCCACCCAGGCGCCCCTTTTTTGTTTTTTTGTTTTTGTTTTGTTTTTGTTTTTGTTTTTATAATATCCTATTCTCTAAATTGGTAGATTGGGAAAAGCGTGGGACTGGGAGACAAACACCCTTTGGATATGAACCCTGACTGAGCTATTTACTACTTGTGATACTTTACGTATGTAATGTCAACTCCCTGAGCCTCAGTTTCTTCATCAGTAAAATGGTGACGTTAACACCTGCCTTGCAGGGCAATTGTGAAAATTAAAGGAAAGAGTATATGTTCAACATCTAGTCCAGGTTTTGGAATATAGCAGGCACAGAGTAAATGCTAATTTCTTTTGTCACCTTTTCTACTCTGTAGTCCTGAATCAGAGAAATGCAATTTCTGCAAGTTTGGAAATCATAGCCAAGAGAGAATTAAATAATAAAATCAGAGCAATGCATATACTTATCTTACTAGCATCCACTTCAGATCTACACTTACCTTGCATGTTTTGAAATAGAAAGATATATTATATAAAATGACTTGCATCAAAAAATTACCAGAGTTCGCATTTTGAATTATAAAAGTCAGGTTTATTTAGAGGGAAATCACAACTTTATTAATTGGACTAAAAAATGTTCAAGCTTTTTTTGGGTCAAAATTGGAGCTGAAAGTTACTCTACTTTATGAAATATGGCAGAATTAAGTTTTCCCCAATTATGAAAATCGTTGTATTAAATTGATTTTCTGAATAACAATATTACCACAATTGTAGTGGCTTAAAAAGCACAGATGTATTATCGCACAGTTTCCATGAATCAGGAGTCCAGTCATAGCTTAGTTGGCCCATTGCAAGGATGCAGTGAAGGCATCAGACAGGCCTGGGTTCTTACCTGAAGACTCAATTTGGGGGGTATCTGCTTCTGAGCTCTCGTGATTGTTGGCAGAATTCAGTTCCCTGAGGTGTCCTTAGATCCTTGCCACATGAGCCTCCCAACATGTCCACTTGTTTCTTCAGAGTAAACAAGGGAGAGAGTCTTCTTGCAAGATGGAGGCCATGATCCTATGTAACATAATCACAATTGGAAAAAAATAAATTGCAAAAAAAAAAGAAAAACAAACAGAACAAATAGAAAGTTAATTGTTTTTATAGACTTCTTATCCTCTTCCATGTTAAGCATTATGCACAAAAAGCCTCTACATTCACAAAACAAACATAGAATATAAGAAGAAAATGCCCTGAAACTCATTTGGATATCAATTTGTCACCTGGAACTTTGTTTAATTGGTTTAATGTTATGAATAACTTTATCAGAAATTTCTACTTTGCTGCTTTAATCTAATGATGTTCAGAGTACTGAAAATAAAAATTGTATCTATTTAGGAAATACCAATTTTTCTATTAACAAATGATTTGTAATATGTTTAAAGGTGGAATAAAATTTGGAATGTTTTCAAAGATGGCACCCTGTGCTAATTAATTTTGCTATTTGCAGAAAAGAATGAAGGAGGGGCCTTGCCATCATAGTTTAAGAGGTTTGGAAAAATTCTGGGCTGTTTGTCCAACCCCAAACAAGAAAGTCTCTGCATCTGTAGCATTTGATGGTATTTTCCCAAATCACACTCTTTGAGATAACAATTCCATATCCAAATTTATTCAGGAGATAAACCTGCACATTTACAAAATGATACACATACAAATATATTTATTGCATCTCTGCTTTTAATAGCAAAACATCAAATCAGGACTAATTAAAGAAATCATTTAATCCTTTTAATGGAATACAAGAGTTTTTAAAAGATTAAGAAAAGTCTTTGTATGGTGATATGGAATGATCTCTAGGATCATTTTCAGATGAAAAAAGCAAGGCTCAGAACTGTGTATATAGTGCACTGTCATGTGTATAAAAAGCAAAAAAAGAGAAACACTTTGCATACTTAGGCATAGAGTAACTCAGGAAGAACAGTGAGGCGTGCGGACATGTGTGGGAGGGAGACTTCACCCTTCGTACTCTGTTTTACTGTTTGAATTTTGAGTCATATTAATATATTTCCTATTCAAAAATCAAATTAAATAACAAAAGAATTGCATGTGTGTGTGTTGCCTTTGCTTTCTCTCTTCCAATTCATTCCTTGATACACAGAAGCTGACTTCCTTAGCGTATCTTTAAAAACTTAATTAAACTGCTTTTGTTAAGGTCACCAGTGACTTCATGTTGCCATGTGCAGCAGTCACTTTTCAGGTCTTATTTTATCAAACTTCTGTGTAGCATTAGACCTGGTTTACTATTTTTCCCTCTTGAAATATTCTCCACTCTTGGGTTTTGGGACAATATTCTCTCTTGGTTTCCTTTTACCTCTTTATTCCATCTCACTCTCTGTTGTAAATGTTATAGTCCCTGATGGTGGCTTTGTGCCCTCCACCCTCCTCTGTCTTCTTTCCCTAGGGAAGCCCATCTATTTTCCTTGTTTAAACATCATCTGTACACAGATAGTCTTGCTTTCATGACACAAACTTGGGTTTCTCCTAGTTTTTCCTATGTCATTAAATTTCTTCATCTTTTTGTTACTTGACCCAGAGCCTGAGGAGTCATCACTTCCCTTCAGCTACTCACCGCCATCACATCTTATCCATTAACAAGTTCTGTTGTTTCTACTTCCAAAGGTAGAATATATACATATGTCAAATATATCTCCAAATATCACCCACTTTCTCCATTTTTCCATCACTACCATCTGAGTCCAGTTAACTCTTCTTGGAGCTATTGCAGAGTTCTCCAAACCCTTCCCACTGTCCTTCCCACCTTCATTCTTGCTATCCCACACTCCAACATTGATTTCCCACATTGCAGCCAGAGTACTTTTTTTTTCAAGGACTTGGATCTTTCCTCATACCTCTGTGGAATGGCTCCTGCTGATGAGGTTGTGGAATATAGGTGAGGTTCAGTGAGAATTATAATTCAAAGAATTCTTGAGACATCTTTGGTCCAAAATTGGTGGTTTATTAAAGCACAGGGGCAGGACCTGTGGGCAGAAAGAGCTGCTGCACAGGGGTTGTGAGGGGTGGCTGATTATATACTATGGGGTTGGGGGGGTAAGGAAAAAGGGAGGTTGAGAAAATACTTTCATATGTTAAAGATTCACAGGATACCAGAGGCCTTGCCATTGTCAAGTTAAGGTTGTTTTTCCCTCTAGCAAGGCATTAACATTAAGATGGTTGGGGGCTTCCTGGAAGAATGTCACATGTATCCCATCCAAGAGTGTGAGGGGGGAGGTTGCAGGGTGTCAATTTATGCTTTGTCTTCAGCCAGCCTTCTGTTCCCTCATCACTGCTGTGCTCAGCAGCAAACCATAGCACGTCCTGCAGTGTGATGTATGAACCAGGCCTTCCTGACTCTCCAAGTTCATTTCATGTGCTTTTCTCTCCGGTTGATCACACTGGTCTTCTCTGAGTTCCTGGAATATGACACTCTCTTTCCCACCTCGGGAACTTAGTACATGCTGTTCCTTCCTCTTGGGGAGTTCTTTCCTTACCTTGCTCATGCCTGATTCTTTATCCAACATAGCTTAAATCCCTCTTCCTCAGAGAGGAATTTTCTGGCCAGCCTATATAGAAATGACCTTCCCCAGGTATTTGCTATCATTTTATTTATGACATTACATCTAACCACTCTGTTTTTGAGTTCTTTTGAGGTTCTGTAGTGTTTTCCAGCAGGTTAAGGGTGATGATCATTTGACTATAGAAATGGTGAGACGACAGACAATACTGTGTGCCTTGCTTTCTCAAATATATCTCAGCATGGGATAAGAGAGTGTACATCATTTCCAAACTATATGTGTAATAAAAGAGACAAGAAAAAATACAGGAAAGGACTAATGATTATTATCTTGGCTCGAGGGAATTGGCAGATGGGGGAATAATATCCTTTGAGAGAAACAGGCATCCATTTACCATCTTGCAATCCCAAAGGATACCTAATTATCTCAAGCAGCAGCATTCATTACAGCCTAAATATGGCACATTGCATTGAATTCTGAGCACAGTTAGGACTGTAAGAGGTCTTTAGAGTGTATACAGTGTATCTTTTTCTAATAAGCAAATAAAGAACTGGAGAAGTTAATTGATCTGCTCAAGGTCATCCCACTGCCGAAATGACTTGCTGCCTTCTGCTCCAGGGAGATGTCCACGACATTCTATTAATGCTCAAGCTTTAAATTCCCAAAGACAAAGCCCTGAGAACTACAGGGATCCACTGAAACCTTAAAATTGTTTTCCTAGCTATCTCTGAAGTTATAGGAACATATCAATTTCTTCTTGTTTATTTCCTTACATGCAAGTTTTAACTCTCCTTTCTAAATGAAACAGACTTTAACAATATAAGTAAGGTAATCATTTAGAAATAGGAAATAGAGATTAGTAAAAATGATAAAGATAAAAATCATCCACAAACTTGTCATCATTCCCTGGATAGTCATATTTTTATATAGTTCATCTTCTTAAGGACGGCTCAGAACAAGAATATAGTCTTCTTTAATCTGGAGTCTACCACTCTGCTACCAAGAAATGTCAAAGAGAAAAGTGGGACTTAAGTTTCTTGTCTTCAAGGATCTCTGGAAGCTAAGATGGGGTAAACAAAGTAGGTATATATTTGGGGCTTGAATACTTCCCTATCTGTTTGAAGACATATTCAATAAGAGCTTAAGGGTTTTCATTACATGGATAAAGTAGGTGGAAATCTTTTTTTTTTTTTTTTAGGTCTGAATATATAAATCATCTTCTCAGTTATTCATCTCATTTGATTTTAGCTTCTTTTTTTTTTTTTTAAGATTTTATTTATTTATTTGACAGAGATAGAGACAGCCAGCGAGAGAGGGAACACAAGCAGGGGAAGTGGGAAAGGAAGAAGCAGGCTCATAGCAGAGGAGCCTGATGTGGGGCTCGATCCCATAATGCAGGGATCATGCCCTGAGCCGAAGGCAGACGCTTAACCGCTGTGCCACCCAGGTGCCCCCTCTATTTCCCAATTTTAACTTCGGTTCATCTGGGCCCCTATTTATGGAATTTTCTCAGATAGCGCACAAACTGCTTCAAACCCTGTTTTGGTGCATGATCACCTGTAACTATACCCTCTAATGCTGCTGAATTTTCCTCCTTTGGCCAATTTCTCATGCAGCTTTAGTCTGCCTAAATAAGCATGCCAATTTCCCTTTGTTATCACTGATGATCCCTCTTCCAGACTCCCCTCACGCAGGCCTCCCAGATATGCAAAGGTTCAACAACCTTAGAATGTAGACAATGATCTCCCAGGTTTGTTGTATTCTTTCCCACATCTGGCACCTGGTTGATGAGAGTAAAACGGTACTCATGACATCTAGGTCCAATGTACAGATGTAGAAAGCTGCTCTTTCAGAAACATCTCTCCATATTCAAAGGCTTCGTCCGTCACTCTGAAGTAGCTCCGCACCAATTATCTATCAGGAGGGAACTGTAGATGCCCATGGCACTAGTCTCACTTTTTTGGACATCCTCTCTCCTAAAAAGTTCATCCAAGGCTGGCTGCTTTTCTCTCTTCCTTCCATCAAAAGGAAGGATGGAAAAAAGGAAGGATGAAAGGAAGGAAGGAGGAAGGAAGAAAGAGAAAGAACTAAACTAATCAAAGAAAGGCAGGCATAAAAACACATAGGCACCACACTTTACACACTGGTGCCACCTGTTGGCCAGCACGTTGACATGCTTTTTGCCTTGCTTTTAGCTTAGTATCCATCTAATCACAGCTTGAACATTTTTATGTGAAGGAATTTCTGTTATTCTACCTTCATCTTTCCAACTTGCCCTCTATGATTTTAGCTGCTTAAGATGGACATGTGGGTGGGCTGCTATGGTTTTTCCTTTTGTTATTGTTACTGTTGTTATTTTTTCCCCAAGCAAAAACACATTTTCTTTGCCTAGGATCCAGCTGAGGAGCTCGTAGGGAAAGGAGCCCAGCTGAGAAGTGATGCTGCAGTGCGTCTGGGTGCTGTCCCAGGTAGTTCCTGATGGATTAGACTTCCAAGGAAGGAAAGAATGACCAAAAAAAAAAAAATTCAATTCTGTTTTGGCAGGTTCAAGATGCCGACATATTTTGTTATTTCATCCCTGGGGAGTAAATTAAAGTGATATTGTTTCTCTAATACACCTTGGAACCAGTAAAGAGAAAATAATGACTTGTGCTGTCTTCGTGTGGCTAAGTCACTGGAAGTTCTGGGAATTACCCCCTCAGGTCATTATATCAGTACCTTCAAATATTGACTTTAAAGTAAATTCTCCTCTCTCCTTGGGGTCAAACAGAAGGCTTTTGAGTGTAAATTTCGCATCAGATCTGATTATGATCTGTCTATTCTTGGGCAAGTTACTTATCTACCTGATCCCTAATTTTCCCTCACTGTGTGATCATGAAAATTAAGTGAGACAATTAGGCAAATGGTATTGCACAGGGTCTCAGACTTAACAAATATCTCCTGGCAGACAAGAGGGAGGAATGGAATTTTGAGAGTAAGTAAAGAACTAGGACTAGGGAGTTGCTATGCTATTGAGAGAAGGCTAGCTCAGGTTTTAACTGCAAAACCATGGTGATTTTGCATGTTAAAATTTTCTATTTCTTTTTTTAAGATTTATTTATTTATTCCAGGGAGAGAGAGAGAGAGAGAGCACATGCATGTGCTTGAGTGGGGCGGGGCACAGGAAGAGGGAGACAAGTCGACTCCCCATTGAGCAGGGAGCCCAACTTGGGGCTCAGTCTCATGACCCTGAGATGATGGCCTGAACCAAAACTAAGAGTCACACATTTAATGGAGTGAACCATGAAGGCACCCCTAAAAAATTTTAATTAGAGGGAATAATGGTTAAATATGTTGTTTGTGATGATAGCAAATGTGAACAGTAGCTCTGGTATTTGAAAAACTGAAAATCCTTCTTTAAAACTTAGTAGACTTTGAACATCAGCCAGCATCATCCTATGTAGTCAAAAACTTGTTCATTCCAATGACTTCGGAGCCTTTAGCATTTCTCCCCCTCTCCTGGACCCCCTGATGTGTCTCTTTGCTTAATCAGGAATGAAGCTGAACTTTTCTGCCACCCACTGCTTCTCAATGTATATGGAGGGCTTTCTTTGAGTTGTGCCCAAAATAACATCTGATCCGAAAGCACCACTAGGAAATTCAATCATCGATGAAAAGAAGAGTGAAAAATAAAAGCAAAGTCATGCCCCTTGAAAGTTCAGCTTCAGTTCTGGAAAATATAAAAAGGGGATTTGGGCGAGTCTATTTCTGGAAATCTGACTGCTCCAGCACAATGTGCTGAACAGTGAGGGGGATTCTTTTGTGGTTGATGTACAAGTAAGAGAGCCTCGCTCCACTGTGTCGGCCTTTTAACCTGCTGGAGGGCAAAGCCAGTCTCAGCTGCCTGTCCTACACTGGCTAATCCATCACTTGAGAGTTTTCCCTAGTATACTATACTATAGCACTTTGCTTTTCTAGATCTGCTGGGTCTTGGCAGACAGGCGTTTCAAATCCAAGACAATTATCCAAACTGATTCTGGAGTTGATTTCTTGTTGTCTGGCTTATTTCTCCTCCTCGCTAACTAGTCTAACAAATATACTTTTCCCTAGGAGCCATTTGCCTGCATCAGGGCGTCCATATGCATGCTCTCCACACTCTAATGAGACTTTCTCTTAGGCCTGCTGGAGAGAATAGGAGAAGTCATGACAAAATGGCCCAGCAGTGCCTACTAATGTGGACACACACAGTAATGTGGGTGGCTGCTGCTACTACTTCTGGAATTACAGCGCCCTCCCTCCCAACTCATGACTTCTTAGATCTAGTGTTGACAGTTGGGCATGAAGCATCATTGAAAGCCTCTTGGAAAAAAAATCAAAACAAAACAGCCATCTCATCTTATATTCCTCAGGGCTTCTAGACTCTTTTATACTCTATTCTCTTCCGGTTTTCCTATTTGGCCATGATTTAGTTCCTAAAGGGATGTGGGTCCGATCATATTCATCATAGGCTGACTCTAGTTCGTGATATCCTTCTGCGCTTTTCTTATCTATGGTATGCTGAAGGGTATTTTGAGAAAATAAGCCCTGGCAATTATCAGCTCAGCACAACAGCAAACAACAACAAAACATCCTTTCACTTGAAATTATCTGGCTGTTTCTAGGTGAAAGATTTCATTTTTGCTTTGGACCATCAGGATAATTGCCTGATTTTCTCGCTCTGCTTTGCTAGTGGCCTAAATGTTACTGTGAGCTTTGAGTCCTTTATCTGGTTTGGTCTCTTGTTCCAGCTATTCATATTTGAAATGTTTTTGCTACTCCCCTTTTTCTTTATTACCTGTAACCAAGGAAACTGATACATACTAAAAGCTTTTAGTTATTTTCTTCATTGCTGGCTGTTTTCGGTTTGTTAGTTTGTTTCTTAAATGGGGTGGAGGACCACCCTACCCTAGGCATGTGGGGTGGAGGACCACCTCGTCCTAGGAGTGTGGGTGGGTGTCTTTATGATAATCACCTGTGACCGACAAAGAATAAGCCCCTAAAAAGGAAGTAAGCCATTGAAGGTATTATCAATAGGGATGTTAAAAGGATTTCCCTGGGTAGCTTTAGGTAGAACCCTAAAGGCCCTCGTTGGCAACCCTGTCTGGACCCCTCTTGAGAGCTTTTTCTGTATCTTCACTTAATAAACTTTACTCAAAAAAAAAAAAGAAAAAAAATCCGTTCTTCTCTGGATTTTATAGGAAATACCACTCCTTCTTGAAGAGAGGGAGTTGAGGTTCAGATAAACACAAGGTGTGGATGTGAGAATAGAATAAAACTTTAGCAATTCATGAGGCTGCCCTGGACTTATGTTGCAGGGAAAGACTTATTTGTTTACTTATATTTTTTTTCTGAGAGACAGAGAGAACGAGAGAGAGAGAGAGAGAGAGAGAGTGAGTGGGGTGGGGAGGGGCAGAGGGAGAGGGAGAGGAAGAGAGAGAACCTTAAGCAGGCTCCATGCTCAGTGCAGAGCCCCACACAGGGCTCAGCTTCATGACCCTGAGATCATGACTGGAGCAGAAAACAAGAGCTGAACTCTTAACCAGCTGAGCCACCCAGGTGCCCTTGGAAAGACTTATTTTTGACAGTCTGTTTTACACTTTGGAGTGGATAGTTGGGGTGAGGTAGTGGCAGGCAGATAATCTTAGTATGTCAGCTGAGCTTGGATGGCATCACTCAAAGTAATAGAAAAAGTCATGGTTGGTTTTCTCCAGGTCCTTTGAGTATATGCCATTCAATATGGTAACCACTAGCTGCAAGTGGTTATTTAATTTAAAATTAATTAAAATTAAGTAAATTAAAAATTCAGTTTCTTGATCACACTGACCACATGATAACTGTGCCATTGTCACGTGTGGCTAGGGGCTAATATATTAGAGAGCACGTATATATAACACATATATAACACTGCAGCAGAAAGTTCTATTGACAACATTGCTCTAGTTATTACCTTAAGTTGCTTCCATCTAGGAATATCACCTTCCCATATTACTACCTCCATAAAACCTACAGTCCTACTGAAACTTGGCTTGCTCTCACCTCTATCATGCATTGAAAGATACCCCCCACTTCATTTTCCAGTTTTTAAATTTCTTGGGCAGCATTTGTAGAATTTAGAACATAATAATATGTAGTCAGTATTCTTATTATTTTGTTAGTCCTAGATGTTTAACTAGACTGAAAGCTTCTTAAAGATAAGAGTTATGCTGGGCACCTTGATGGCTCCGTTTGTTAAATGTCTGACTTTTGGTTTCGGCTCAGGGCATGATCTTAGGGTTGTGAGGTTGAGCCACGCATTGGGCTCCATGCTGGGAATAGAGTCCGGTTGAGATTCTCTCTCTCCATCTCCCTCTCCCTCTGCAACCTCTGCCCCCAGCTCATGCGTGATATGTTTTGTTTTCATAGTCCCTCAGTGCCCTGTACAACTTAAGACCATATTATTATCATTATTGTTAATTTTTTTAAAAAAGGATAGTCTGAGACAAAGCTCAGGGGTTTATTTGTGCTTCTAGCATGCAGTCTCTTGTAAAGCAATGCTCATAATTTATTTATTGTTGTATCTTTAGTGCCTCAGTAGGTACTCAATAAACCAAAGAAGAGAGAATGATTTCATTTGATTTTCATGACAGTGAAATTGGTATTGTCCTTATTTTTACAAATTCAGGTTTAGGAAAGTTCAAGAATTTGATGAAATGCAGTGCTAATAAACAGTAGTTTTTTGCACATTGGTGCTTTTGCATGTGACCTTTCTCTCCACCTGGTGTCTCATCCTTCTCTCCAGCAGGGTAACCTGGATTTCTTACATAGCAGCTCAAGGCTCCTTAAGGGAGAAAGAGGTTACCAAAACTCTGCTTCTTTATCATTCAGTTGGTCAAAGCAATGGAAAATCTAGCACAGATTCCCAGGACAATGGTCATGGGTTGGTTTGCAACCCATGCAGGCTTGGTTTATGTAAACAGAGGGTGAGAGACAGTTGGAGAATATCCTTGGAGACTAGCTACCACATGAGTCACCATCTGTATAGGGTCCAGGTTCCTGGCACTATGATTCTTTCTATAACAATTTCTCACCTCAGAATATCCTTCTGTGAGATTTAAAAGCCATTAAAAGCAAAGCTGTAAGCTGCCAGAACATTCCTATTAACAGAAGTGACCTGGGTTTGATTTCTAGAAATAAGCAGACTTCTGAAAAACCTAAGATGACCTCTTATTCTAGAAGGAGGCAAATACAGTTGTCAGTAGGATGCACAAGGAACTGGTGCTCTCATCTTGGATGGGGATGCTTATGTCTCCCAGTGAGAGGCCTTTTGATTAGTGCTACTATCCTGGGATTCTGATAGCTAGAATTCTTGCCTCTAAGGTAAAGTTCCTCAAACTGTGAAGCTGAGACACTTGTATCCTCCTTCCAAAGTGAAAACAAGCAATTTCAGGAAAAGATGGAAAAGACATTTCTCCTCAAAGGATTCTTTTGGCATCCTTCTGCAACCCACTCAGCAACTTCAGAGTTTTACAATCAAATAATGTCTTTTCAGCACATATTCATCTTTTATGGGGAACTGGGTTTTTATAGTTGTGTGAATTACTCATGTTGGAAGTAAGGAATAACACTTTAAAGAAAACCTTATGAATTTACTGGGGTGATATTCTAAGCAATTACTTTGAAAGAGGAAATTATAACAAAGAGGCTTGTGATTGTTTTTCTCCCTGTTGCAGTCAAAGAAGAAAGCTTGTGAAATGTTGCTTTAGGGACCCAAAAGGAGGAATCGACATAAGAACATGGGAGACAATATAAGGTTTGACTTAATTTTAGGTTCTGTCAGCTGAATTGTGTTCGGGGGGGCAATTAATTATTTGACACAATGTGTGTTTTTAACAACTACTCCCCCATCCCCCTTACATGTTCTTTCTCAGCTATCCTGTTAAAAAGAAAATTATAAAAGTAGCTGAGCACAGCATGCTTTCAGAAAACAGAAAGTGAAGCTAAAGTAACTGAGCCAGGCTCAGTCTGAAGTTTGGCCATGTCAGTTATTCAGAGATACAGTGAGCATGGCTGTCTTTTCTGTAGGCCCCCTTGATCCTGAACTCTAAAGTTCTTGGAAAGGTGTTACAGCCTTGACTAGAAAAATAAAGACTCAAAAAGAACTAACTCCAAGTGGGCAAACACTGATTCTGAATATGCATCATCAACTTGGATCTAGTAGGCTGGGATTTAGATATTAGTGTTCTACATAGCCTTGTTCTGATATGATTCACTTTGCAGCAGAATTTAGAAATAAGGCCCCAGACCCCAGTCCCTGGAGGTCTCAAAAAAATTTGGTTAAAGCCTGCTGCATTTACAATTGTGTATAGTGATCCATTCCAAACTGTGTGGTTTAAAATAACACCATTTATTAAGCCCCAAATTCTTTGGGTTGGCAATTCAGTAGGGACACAGTAGGGATAAATTTCTTTGCTTTGTGATGTCTGGGACTTCAGCTGGGAAAATTCACACGGCTGAGAGCTAGAGAATCCATTTCTAAAGATGACTCTTCACTCACATGTCTGGATGTTGGTGCTGGTTGTTGGCTGGAACCTTGGCTGGGTATGTTAAGTGGAGCATCTGTATGCAGTCTTTCCATGGGGGGTTGACTTTCTCACATTTTGGAGGACTTTGAGTAGTTAGACTTCTTACAGGATGTCTCAGAGTTTTAAATGGGAGTGTCTCAGTGAACAAGGAAGAAGCCACATCATCTTTTATGATCTAGCTTCAGAAGTCATAGAATGTCACTGTTGCCATATTCTATTCATCAAGGCCATCATAGGTCCACCCAAATTCAAAGGGAAGGGAAGTAAGTGCCACCTCTGGATAAGTTACAGGTGAGGTCACATGTAGAAGAGCATGAAGAATGGGAGACATTATTGTGGTCTTTCTAGAAAATAGTATCTTCCACGTTCCTGTTTAACTTAGATCAAGGCTAGGACTAAGTGTTGTGACTTGCCTCAAGGGTCAAATCTACCTAGCTACTACTCAGATTTGTACTCTGAACAAGGTAATGGACCAAAGAGCTCACACCTCATGGACATGGAAGATTGTAAATATCTTCTGTTCTCATAAAAGCGGCACAAGAACACAGCCATTGAGTTTTGAGATTTGTAGCACATCTCTGGCTGGCTGTTACAGGATATAAATTCAGTGTACGTTGTTCAATTTAATTTTCATGTATATAGCAAATAACTAGTAGAATATATAATTCTTAAATAATGTTACTTAAATGTTGACACACACTCGTGTGTATATGTGTGTGTTTATGTAGAGAAATCTAGAAATAAATCTAACAGAAAACATGTAATACTTTTATGAAGAAAAAATAAATTGAAATACATTCTAGAAGATTTCTTAATGAAGAGATAAATTTTTATAAAAGTTTCAATATAGTTGACATGACGGCTTTCCTCAAATTGGCCTATAATTCAATGTATTCCAGTGAAAATCCCAGTAGGGATATTTGGTTTTGTCGTTGGTTTTTGTTTCATCTTGTTTTTGTTTTGGTAATCTAATTCTCCTTTGCTTTAGTTAGCTATCGGGTTTCTGTCACTTGCCACCAAAGAACCCTAACTCATGAAATGGGTTTTTCCTACCATCCATTCTCCCTTTCTTCAACTCTAACCTTCTGGTGGGGATGATACTTTGATGGAGGCACAAAAATATGTGAATAGTAAAAACATGTTGTTTTTTTACCATTCCATTTGATGAGAATTAAAAATCAGGGTTTAAATGGCTCCAACTCAGTTTCATAAGTGTCTCTATGTTGCTAGCAATATAATTAAAGTCCTTCCAAATGATTTTTTTTCAGTTCATAATTATTCATCATTCACTTATTCTTATTCCCCACTTAATTATTGAATGTTAGTTGTGAGACAGGTGCTAAGCCAGGTGCTAGAGATAAAATGGGGGAAACAACAACAAATAAAACATAGTTTCTGCTCTCAAGGAGTTAATATAAAGAGACAGTATATAAATAAATAAAGCACAAAATAATGCTAGATTGTAGTAACTACTATGCTGGAGATCAGATGAATGTTCCTTATCTTATTGGATGAAAGCATATGGACAAGATGTTGGAAATTTTCAGTGTAAGCCTCTGTACCTGACATTTGTAGAAGGGTGTCGAATTATTTAGCAAACATTTGTCTTCTAACAGAATTCACAGATTATTATATATTGATTTTATTGCTTAGATATCATGAAAACACTTTGCCTTTATCTATCATATTCCATATCTTCTGCTTAATATTAATATACTTAATTTATTGCATTAAGTGACGAGATGGTATCTGAGCCTAATGTGCTGAGAAGATGACTTAATCTTTGGGAGTAGCTTAGATTTAGAGGGAGTGAATCCATTAAACATGGATTTAATGATCTTAATGGAAAAGTATTTTTTGGAAAACAATCAACATTAAAAGATAACTAATTGATTTATAAATAAATGTCATTATTAATTTAAATGAAAGTTGAGGATATTTTAATGCTTATTTTTTACAACTAACTTCTCCATCTATCACTCAGCTCTGTCTGTGGCTCCTGCCTCATTCTCTCTCACTTTCTTCTGTGAATTCCAGACAGAGTGAATTTCTGATTGCTTCCTGAACATAAAGACTACTTTGCTTTTTTGCCTTTGTCTTTGGTTCTTCCTTCCTGACATTTTCTTTCTTTCTAGAATGTCTTTTCCTTCTATTGTCATTTAAGAAGGAAGTCTCATAGTTTTTGGTTAGTTTTCCAGTAATTTTCCAGAAACACAAGTTATTTAGGATAGAATTTGGTTTCTTCATCCAGGCTATGTGTCATATAATTAAATCATCCCCAATGAGCTATTGGCTGGGGTTATAGCAGCAGAAAGTTTGTAGGGGGTAGATCAGTCTGTGTAACTCTGCAGCCACATGTTTTCAGACTTCTAGAGAGCACTTGAAGTAGTTGAGGCAGCTGAATAGTAGTCTCTCAACCTTTTCCCCCGTTCTTCCAGTGTTTCTGATAATTGGGGTCTTCACCATTTGTGTCCTGTTTTTAATCAACCAGTATTTATTGAATAGCACCCCATTATAGGCCCTGTAATAAGGGTGGTGGGGACAAAGCTGTCACAGATTGGGTTCCCTGGGAAGCTGATCCTGAGACAGATATTAGTATGCAAGAGGCATATTTGGGCAGGTTCTTAGGATCAAACCCTGTGGAAGGAAAGGGAAAGAACTAGATGGAGTAGATGGAGAGATTGAACCATGATGTGGTCTCAATGGAAGCTTCAGCCAACCATCTGGGGAGTTCTGAAGAATGACCCTTCAGAGCTGTTCTGTGCTGGGGCAAGAAGCCTGGGTCTTATACATCTGCATTAATGTTGGTTCCCTCTAGTAGGGGGTGCAAGTTTGGGGAAGGTGGCTCTTTCAGTTTTCAACTTTCTATAATCCCCCAAAGTGGCAGGCAGCAGAGGGCTCTCTGCCAGCAGCTCTCCCAGAAATGGAAGTACAAAGTCTTCTATTTTTGAAGGGAGACCTGGGAAGCACATCACAGTATCCATCACAAATGGCAGCCAGAGTTAATGGTCTACTCAGGGCAGCAGTTGAATAAGCACCCAATTCCAAAATTGAGTGATAAAGCAAGAGTAAGTGTCTCACAGGAGGAAAACTTAACGTAGTTGAGGGGAAGTCTGAAGAAGCAGGAGCTTCTACATTCTGAGAGATCACTAAGAATTAGAGGGACAGAGATGAGGTAGCAGTAAGGAGAGAGATTGAAAAGTCAAGAGGTGAGAAAATAAGGAAAGCTGAAGGAACTACTTCCAAACTAAGTTCTTGGATCCAGTAACCTGGCTATCCTAAAAGGAGTAAGGTATAAACTGAGATTAGCTAGGTGAAAGAGGTGTGTGTGTGTGTGTGTGTGTGTGTGTGTGTGTGTGTGTGTTGCAAGAACAGGTGTTATGGATGGGAGAGCTTATGAGAGGATTGGAAAGTAGAAAGGGAGAGAGGGCAGGGAGAGCTGGGGAGGGAGGGGGGAATGGGATGGAAGAGAGGCAAGGGAGGAGAGGAGAAAGAATTGAGTAATTGAAGGCAGTTTCTGCTTGGCTGGAGATCGGAATTTGTGACCATGAAGGTCCTTGTGTGCTATATTAACAGGTTTAGACTTTATCTTGAGTGCAATGAGAAATCCCTAATGGATTATAAATAGAGGAATGACATCATCATTTTTTGCTGTCACCTGTCCTTTATCTCAGACACCTTACATTTTTATTTATTTTCTGAAGGCTTGTGTACAGCACCACTTAGGTACAACTGAGTCTGAAATAGTTTCATTTTAACCTCTTATCACATAATTACCATGTTGTATTAGTCAGATTGTGACATAAAATAAGGGATTTATTACTGGGTTAAATTTTATATAATTGTGGGAGCTGGTGGGATAGGCTTTGCAGGCTGTTGCCTCCCCATTTGGTATAATATTTGGCTGGAAGTCTCTATGGATCAGTCAGATCCGTAATCCGGAAGAAAGGCTGGATGCAAATGATAGCAAGGAGAGATGGGAACCCATGAAGATGAACTGGAACCCATGACTGTCTCTCACCACCTCCAATCTTGACAATGTGAGTTGCCTGCACAAAAAGCTGGTGCCCTTCACTATGTAGCTGCACATGCATCTGGGCTAGGACCAGGAGAAGCTAAAGGATGAGAACCAGTGGGAACTGGAAGATCTGCAGATCTTGGTGCTTCCCCATGACAACTAAGCAGGTCAGAGGTCAGTGAAAGTGTGTGTGAGCTGCCATAGTGCCTGGTGCTCTAAACTGACCTTCAGAGTGCAACAGCTACTGCTTCACCTCTGCCTTCCAAACTTTGTGTGCATTTCTTTTGTGGCCAGTGCTAACCTAGAATTATACAGAGAAGGGAAGCATTATTCCAGCTCTAGTTGTTTAGAAGTGGACACTGTACAAAAACTACCACACCTCATGTTTTGAGCACAGTTAGGACTACGAAGAATTCTGCCAAACACAATACACGTACATGCACATCATATATAAAATATGTACATATACATTGTAATACATATATACGTATTATGATATTCTCTAAAGGATTATTATCCTCATTTTATAGATAGAAAAACAGAGACAGAGAGATTGAATAAATTGCTTTAGTAAGAAGCAAAACTGTCATTCGTATTTGATTGGTCTAATTCCCATCTTATAATTTCATGGACTATGCAGAATAGCTTTCTTTGCCAACTACTCTAGGAAGGTGGACAGATGCTAATTTTTTTTTTTAATAAAACACCAATTTTGTCAACATAGCATATTTTGACACATCTAGCTCTAAAATGAAGGTTAATACACACTGATGCTTGCCAGTGATTCTCACTGCCTGATACTAAAATTTCTGTGTGCTACTCTGATAGTCATCTGGCAGCTCGTCCATCACTGTTGCCATAGAGGCATTGAAGCTTTGAGTGGCTTCCTGATTCTCTGAGGCTTATACAACATTCTAAACCATGGACATCCAGATTTGGCACATCCATATTATTGCTGGCCATATCCTAAAGTCTTTTAATGACTGATTTGTTTTACCAGATGTTAACACCTTATTACCATTGATGGAGGTCATTTTTGTGATGGGGGGGATAGACTCTGAGGAAAGAGGACAGGTGTGGTAGCTGTTCTTTCGTACCCCATCCTAGGGCTTTATAACTTCAGTGTTTTTGCCACTTTGGGTTGCCAGTTTCTGTATCTCTGCCTGTTTTCTCAAGCCAGGGAAGACCTCTGCCTGAGTGCACGGCAGGTCTGAGGTAGCAGGAAATTAACTTCATTAGGACCACCCCTCAGCCAGTGACTGCTGAGAGGTGGTGTACAAATACTCCAGGTACCTTGACTCAGCTGGGAAAAATCTGAGGCATGTGATTTTACACAATTTTCCAGAATTTTCTTGCGGGATTAAACTCTAGTTACCCACAGTATTAACTTACCAGATACACGCCCTTTATTGATTTTTTTCCCCCTTCCTTGACCTCTTTTCCCACCCCTGTGTAGGACTTCCTGCACTTTTTAAACAAATTACTTGTACTTGAATCTTTGTCTCAGAATTTGTTTCTGCTGGACTCCTAACTAATATAAATGGGAAGGGCATGGAAGGGAGGTGAAGAAAGCAAAACATAGGGAAATAACTAGAGGGAAAGAACTAGTGAGAGAGGTTGGATAGAAAAAGGGACCTGGGAAGGATGGGGAATAAATAAGGTAGAGAAATTACTAGGGACAAGGAGAAGGTTGTTAACCTAACCTAAAAATAAAATTGCTTGGTGAGCTTACACAGACCTCATCTGTTTACTGCACATAAATCATGTCTGTGATTCAATCACATCACCTCAGGGTGATGTGGCCCAGGGTCGGAAGATACACTCACTGGGTGGAATCTTTGAATTCCATTTGAAAGCAAAACTTAAGGGGTGCAAGAGACTTTTTATAAGAAAAGTCTAATTTCACAAATGTATCACTACATACTCCTGTGGGGTCTGACTTTTCCTCCTTGCCCCTCTTTCCATTTGCATATTCAGAGAAAAGCAAGGGTTTTTCTCACTTTGTGGTCCATCTTTTCCATTTTGGATTTTGAAAAAGTCAAACTCAGAGCCACATTTATTTTATTATTTTTTTAAATGATTTTTTATTATATTATGTTAGTCACCTTACAGTACATCCCCNTGGTCCATCTTTTCCATTTTGGATTTTGAAAAAGTCAAACTCAGAGCCACATTTATTTTATTATTTTTTTAATGATTTTTTATTATATTATGTTAGTCACCTTACAGTACATCCCCGGATTCCGTTGGTAAAGTTCGATGCTCCATTAGTTGCGTATAACACCCAGTGCACCATGCAATACGTGCCCTCCTTACTACCCATCACCACAGAGCCACATTTATTAACCTCAGCACGTGTAATATGACTTGGCGTTTTCTAAAGTGGAATAAAAATTCAGGGTAAGTGCACTGATAGACAATTTCCTATTCAATTTCTTTATTAAATGGCTCAGGAAATAATTACTGAAAACTTGAAGTATAATTTAGTTAGTGAATAAACCTTTCGTTTCATACAACAACTTCTCCGGCCAGAGGACTCCCCCTGGGTTTGTATCTGAGTTTCCGTTAGCTTCTACGTCTCAGACAGTGGACCCCTAGTGGTTTCCTCACCTGGCACTATTCTGATTAGTTTGTTCCTTCATTTCCTTACTGGGCTGGAGTTGCCTCCCTCTGAAGGAATTGTGTTATTATAGTCACAATGGGTGACTGTATTAAAAGAGAGACCAACTCTCTGAAATATTTCAGAAGACATTTCCAGTCACCAATGCCAATACACTTTTGCATCTTCCAGGGAAACAATTGTGCTGTCTATCCAATAATGACTTTTTAGCCGACCTTTTTAGGTACCTTGTCCTCAGTATATTATGGGAAACTGAGATCCGAACAGATTGAAACATTGCTATTGTTTTGATAACAATAATAGGTAGAAGAATGGCAGGCTTTAGGAACAGTGCTTTATTATTGCTAGGACCCAAAGAACCACCTACCCTCAGATTTCTTTTGTTTACAATCATGGATTAACAGAAGGAACACAAACCTAACTATCTGTAAAATAAATTAAGATTGATCATCAGTTCACTTCCTGGAATATAGCATTCTTTTAGCTAAGGAGATCATTTAAGTAGGTAGGTACAACCTAGACACAAAAAAAGTGCCCTACACTTTTATGGAATCCCAAAGTAAAAGTAGGTATCGGTACTCTGTGGGGCCAAGGGAAAGAATGGGCAATTCTCCCTGGGAAAGAGAGAGAGGGAAAAGTTCCATTGAAGTAGTGACATTTGAATTTAGAATTGAAAGATGAGAAGTCATTTCCAGGAATGCTTGGAGTAGGGAATTTCAAACAGTCAGGCTAGCAAGTGTGAAAGAAGCATGGAGTCTTTGGTGGGACTGTCAGTTCCTCTGTGAGCAGGACTGCTGGATCTGAGTGTCAGGCGAGTGCAGTGAGACAGAAGGCTGGAGATACAGGAGGAGCTCCCCCAAGCTACCTCCTTTATAAGGAGGAGCCTTATAAACTATGTTGAGGGATATGGATGTAGTCTGTGGGCAAAACCATTATAGGATTTTAAGCAAGGGGTGTTAGAATTAGATGTATATTTCAAAACTATTACTTCAGTTGCAATTTGAAAAATGTTTTAGAGGCAGGGGACCAGAAAGATCATTTAAAATACTTTGTTCAAGGGACGATGAAGGCATTAACTAAGGCCAAATCAATGATGGAGAGATGGACAGATTCCAGTGATTGGGGAACAAGTTCTAGTTACCATGTACATGTTGGAGAGGACACAAATTAATCCAGATTCTTTTGCCTGAGTGATCATAGATGGGAAGAGTGGAAGAGGGTGAGGGAGGGTGAGGGAGGGTGGCAGAGAGGTCTTGAGAGTCGGGGTCTCTTGCTAGAACATCTTCCTGCTATGGGTGACTCTGAAAACGGAATCCAACTGATAACATAGATTTTCTTGGGTAGGGGACCAGTGTATGGCTCCCAAATAGCTGGTCCCCAGTACTGTACTGGAGGCAAAAGCTAGATTTAATGATAAAGGAGCATTCTGACATAAGGACATTTAATTTGAAACTTATTCCTTTATTCTTCTATCCATTTATTCATTTATTTAGAAAACATCTAGAAAGAAACCCTTATGTACCAGGCAGTATGCTGGAGATAAAATGATGAATGTGATTGAGATTAAGAAAAACAAATAAAAAGACAGTTTCATATGGCAAAACAAGATCTATGTTAAAATATTTTAAGCTGGATTGCCCTCTAAGAGAAGGATGTGAGTATTGAGAATATTTCATATGGAAGATAATTCCAAAAACCACCAATAGGGAAGTAGGGAAGTTAGGGAAGGAAGGAAGTCAGTAGAGGGTACATTAATAAGCAGGTTATCATTGTGGGAGTCTCCGGAATTCATGGAACTAAGGTCATTTACACAGAGCAGAAGATACTGTAGACGGCTGAAAAAAACTTGAAAAAGAAGGGGGTACAAGAACAAGCTGATGATACTCATTAATCTTTTAATATGTAGAGACTTAACCTCCTCCAGTTTCTGCAGATGCTGATACCACAAATGATTAATGATTTCTTGAACATTTATTTATTCTTGTTATTCCATCATATTTGTGGGGAGGGGTTTAAAGAAATGAGTGTGCATCACAAACTTGATTTTAATGCAAAATTGATTGGTAAATGCATTTGCTCACTGACCATTTTATATAAAATGTCATATTTTCCCCCTTTTCAGACACAGTTTTGGTTGATGGAAAATTACACATATTTTGAATGTTTTTTCACTTGATTTATTTGACAGATTCATATAAAGTGAAAGATTTTATAAACTAAATATACACATTTGAATTTGTATATTAAATTATTATTAAAGGATTAAATGACTTAACCCTTCTTTGTCCCATTCCTTCACATGTAAAATAGAGATGATGATAATTCCTACTTCATAAGAATGTTAATTAAATAAGGTACTATAAGTAAGAATATCTAATAAAGAGCCTGTTACACTTTTAAGACTTAATAAATGGCAAATAATATCATTTATTATAACTTTTCAAAGTTTATTTTATGTATCATTGAGTTGTTTTAGAATTAAAGTATCTAAACTCCAAAGATGCTATAATCCAGGTCCTAGACATTTGTGGTCCTAGACCACTTTCTGCTTTGAGGTA
>NC_048223.1:21572657-21574190 GCF_002007445.2 Ailuropoda melanoleuca | reverse complement strand
TTCACTTTGATTCTGATCTATCCACGTGATTTCATTTCAGTAAACATTTTCCCGAGTCCCTACTATGTCTGGGCATAATTCTTACCCTTGAAGAAGTTATGGCTGGGAATGGGTACTGCTAGCACTTGTTAAGAAACAGCTTTATTGAGAAATAACTCATATACCATACAATTCATCCATTTTAAAGTGACAGCTCAATGGTTTTCAGTATATTCGTGGGTGGGGCAACAATCACCACAGTCAATTTTAGAATAGTTTTGCCACCTCGAAGAGAATCTCTGCAGTCACTCCCCATTCTGCCTCAACCTCCTAGTGCTATGAAACCACCAGTATGCTTTCTGTCTCTATGGGTTTGCCTATTCTAAACATGTTGTATAAATGGAATCATGCGATATGCAGTCCTTTGTGCCTAGCTTCCCTCCCTTAGTGTAATGTTTCAAGATTTCTCCATGTGTAGCATGCAACAGTGCTTCATCAATCTTGCTGCTGAATAATATTCCATTATATGGATGTTCCATATTCTATTTACCCATTCATGAGCTGATGGACATTTGGTCTATTTCCACATTTTGGCTGTTATGAATAATACTGGTATGGATATTCTTGTACAAGATTTTGGTAGACATATATTTTCATTTCTTTGGGTATATACCTAGGAGTGGAATTGCTGGATCATAGGGTAACTACGTTTAATCTTTTGAGAATCTGCCAGACTTTTTTATAGTGGTTGCACCATTTTATACTCCCACTAGCAGTGTGTTATCACTTTTGTTGTCTTTCCTCCTTATGCAAATTAGCATCAGCTTCACCTTGTTCTGTAACTCCAACATCTAATCACTTATTGAGCCCTAACAATATAGGTTTGTGTGTGTGAGTGTTAAAAATGCCTTTTCATTCTGTCACTCACCATTTTACAACTTCACAATAACAATTGCCTTAGTTGGTCTTTCTGCCTCTGATCTCACCTACCTTCTTTGCATCCTCTGTTATTACTCCAGAGGTATTTTTCTAGAGTGAAAAAATTTTTATATTTTTTCATTCTTTGAAATCCCTTAATGTACATCCTGCCCAGTTCCCATCTAAATCACTCTTCTGGTTCGATCCTAGCTTGCTAAGCTCACTTCTTGCAGCTTTGCTGGCAGGCTGTGCTCCAGCTACCATAAATCCCTTGCTGTTTCATGGAAACATATGCCAGTTCAGGCTTTCCAGGACTTTGCCCAATTTTGTTTTGCCTGGCATACCTTTCTCCCATTTTGTCATTCTATTCAACTCCTATTTGTCCTTTAAGACCTCAACTGAAGAGCCTTTTTCTCTTTTGAAGACTTTCTTTGCCAAGACCGCCGTGGAGAAATAGTACCAGTTTCCCCCAAGTTTTGTTGCTATATGCATCACATTATCTGACAATTATTTGTTTTGTAATGTCTAACTCTCTTTTTATTTATTCCTTTTAAAAATTTTTATTTAAATTCAATTAACATATAATGTATTATTGGTTTCAGAGGTAGAGGTCAGTGATTCATCAGTCTTATATAA
>NC_048223.1:21548161-21569506 GCF_002007445.2 Ailuropoda melanoleuca | reverse complement strand
TTTTTAATTTCTGTCAGATTCGCTCTCATTTCTGCCCTTAGGGATTCTATATTCTCAGCAACGCTTTCTCTGATGCTTTTTTCAAGTTTACTCATCATCTTGACCATTGTTGCTCTGAATTCCATTTCTGATAATTGGGATACATCCATATGTATTAATTCTGTGGCCGAGGCCAATTCTGTGGCAGAGGCCACAGACTCATTATCTTTTCTTTGCTGGGGGGGACTTCTCCTTCTCGTCATTCTGATGAAGAGAGATTGCAGGGTTGTCCAGAGCCCAAGTGTTGACTGGGACCCAGGCCGTGCGCCCTTGTTTTATAGAGATCTTAGGGATGTGGGCTTCTTCCTTAAAGAGTTTATTTATTTATTTGAGAGAGAGAGAGACAGTCAGCAAGAAAGGGAACCCAAGCAGAGGAGTGGGAGAGGAAGAAGCAGGCTCCCGGTGGAGAAGCCCGATGAGGGACTCCTTTCCTGAACGCTGT
Source organism: Ailuropoda melanoleuca (assembly GCF_002007445.2). Taxonomy (NCBI): domain Eukaryota; kingdom Metazoa; phylum Chordata; class Mammalia; order Carnivora; family Ursidae; genus Ailuropoda; species Ailuropoda melanoleuca. The sequence goes on along the minus strand of NC_048223.1, from coordinate 21,569,025 downwards.
GATCATGCTCTAATCCGAAGACAGGCACTTAATGACTGTACCACTCAGGCGCTCCAGGTTGTGGGCTTCTTGATTTTTCAGCCTGCCTTCTGGGGGAGGGGCCTGCCAGCGGATACTCAGGAAACCCTGTTTGGGTAGAGTCTCTTTGTCCCTTGCGAGGGGGGATGGGGATGGGCACCCTGTGAGCCGGTATTTCCGGGCTTTTGTTCTCTGGCGGCTTTCCCTGGCGGTTTGCTATGCCTCTTCTGAGAGAGCAGCAGCGGCTGAAATTCAGCCTCTGTCTCAGAACAGAGGGATCGCGGATCGTTCTCCACTGATGTTCTGGCCACTTTAACTCTGTTTCTGTTGGTGCTGCTCAACCCTGCAGCATCCCGGGCTATGCGCCCCACACCCGGCATCCCAGCCCTCACTTCCAGGGCCTGAGCGTCTCTGTCCTTTGTGTTTCTAAGCCCACCAGCCACCAGCCGCCAGCCGCCCCGCGCGCGCTCCCGAGCCCCCGAGCTCCCTGGTTCAGTCTGGTTCGCCTGTGCTCTGGAGCACCAGTTTTCAGTCTGGTCGTGCTTGCACTCCTGAGCTCTCGGTTTCACTCTAGTTCGAGTATGCGGTCGGGAGCTCCTGTTTTCAGTTTGGACACGGGCGTTCCCACGCTCACTGTCTCAGTCCGCTCTCTTGCGGGTGCTGGTCTGAGAGTCCAGCCCGCTCCCCAGCACAAGGGGCTATTGCTTCCCGGCGCCTGAGCGCAGAGGCTCCCTCCCCCTTCCCTTTATCTTCCTATATCTGTGCTCGGATTCACAGCTCCCCGCTTCGTACCTCAATACTCAGCACTGGAGATGTTCATTTGTAGAGATCCAGATGTATCTTCCTGCGTCTCAGGCTGATTCTGTGGGTGTTCAGAATGGTCTGGTAGATATCCAGCTCGACTCGGACCAGCTGAGAAAGGGTCGCCTACTCCTCCTCCATCTTTTCTCCTCCTTGCAGGAAGTGGTTGCCTTTCTGTTCATAGAGTTTCTGCTACTCTTTTCTTCATTCTCCAGTTGCATTCATAGGTATTCGGAATGGTTTGGTAGCTCTCTCGCTGAATTCCTGGGACCAGACGAACTTTAGGTCTCCTGCTCCTCCGCCATCTTGGAACGCCGAGCTGGAGCTCAATTCCTGTTTTAAACTGGGTTCCTTGCAGAAAGTGGTGGCTATTCTGTTCTTAGAGTTGCTGCTATTCTTTTCTTCATTCTCCAGTTGAGTTTGTAAGTGCTCAGAATGGTCTGATAGCTATCTAGCTGCATTCCTGGGACCAGACGAAATTTAAGCCCCCTGCTCCTCCGCCATCTTGGACTCCTCCCCAAGATTTCTTTTTTTTGATGGCGGAGTAGCATTCCATTGTGTGTGTATGTGTGTGTATAACTTCTTCTTTATCCATTCATCTGTCATTGGACATCTGGGCTCTTTCCATGGTTTGGCTATTGTGGACATTGCTGCTATAAACATTGGGGTGCAGGTGCCCCTTCAGATCACTACATTTGTATTTTGGGGTAAATATCCAGTAGTGCAATTGCTGGGTCAGACGGTAGCTTATTTTCAACCTTTTCAGGAACCTCCATTCTGTTCTCCAGAGTGACTACACCAGCTTGCATTCCTACCAAGAGTGTAAGAGCATTCCCCTTTCTCTGCAACCTCACCAACATCTGTTGTTTCCTGACTTGTTAATTTTAGCTGTTCTGACTGGTGTGAGGTGGTATCTCATTGTGTTTTTGATTTGTATTTCCCTGATGCTTAGTGATGTAGAGCATTTTTTCATGTGTCTGTTGGCCATTTGTGTGTCTTCTTTGAAGAAATGTCTGTTCATGTCTTCTGCCCATTTCTTGATTGGATTATTTGTTCCTTGGGTACTAAGGTTGATAGATTCTTTATAGATTTTGGATACTAGCCCTCTATCAGACATGTCATTTGCAATATCTTCTCCTATTCTTTTGGTTGTCTTTTGGTTTTGTTGACTGTTTCCTTTGCTGTGCAAAAGCTTTTTATCTTAATGAAGTCCCAATAGTTCTTTTTTGCCTTTGTTTCACTTGCCTCAGGAATAGAGAAAAGTATTGCTACAACCATATCAGAGACATTACTGCCTTCTAGGATTTTTATGGTTTCAGGTCTCACATTTAGGCCTTTAATCCATTTTGACTTTATTTTTGTGTATAGTGTAAGACAGTGGTCCAGTTTCATTCTTTTACATGTAACCATTTATTTCCCCCCCCATTGTGTATTCTTATCTCTTTTGTCAAAGATTAATTGACCATATAATTATGGATTTGCTTCTGGGCTTTCTATCCTGTTCCATTAATCTATCTGTCTATTTTTTTGTGCCAGTACCATACTGTTTTGATCACTACAGCTTTGTAGCATAACTTAAGATCTGGAATTGTGATACCTCCAGCTTGTTTTTCTTTTTCAAGATTGTTTTGGCTATTTGGGGTCTTTTGTGGTTCCATACAAATTTTGGATTATTTGTTCTAGTTCAGTGAAAAAATTTGTTGGTATTTTGATAGGGATTGCATTAAATCTGTAGATTGCTTTGGGCATTATGAACACTTTAACAATATTTGTTCTTTTAATTCATGAGCAGGGAATATCTTTCCACTTGTATCATTTTCAGTAAACTTGCTTTTTTTTAAAAAAAAGATTTTATTTATTTATTTGACAGAGATAGAGACAGCCAGTGAGAGAGGGAACACAAGCAGGGGGAGTGGGAGAGGAAGAAGCAGGCTCATAGCAGAAGAGCCTGATGTGGGGCTTGATCCCATAACACCAGTATTACACCTTGAGCCGAAGGCAGACACTTAACCGCTGTGCCACCCAGGCGCCCCGATTTTCAGTAAACTTTCAAAACTGGCTATGAACAAGTAGCAATACTGAACTATACTGCTGGTTTTATTTTACAGTACTAAATATTTTCCTCTAGTTCTACTCACATCAAGTGTAATACAAGATATTCTAGAAGGACAAGTAATCTGTTCTCTCTTGAGGCAGATTAAAAAGCCTTTTGAAATCTTCTATGGACCATTTTCTAAGGCAGTAAAAGAGACTTATAAGCAGTTGTTATAGATTAAATAGATTTGTAAAGTCCTGAAGTGTAGGCCCCTGTCTCAGAGAGAATGGTGAAGGTTACAGAATCATGAAGAGCTGTTAGAGTAATCAGTACCTTCTAAGCAGGTCCAGATGTTGGGCCAATATTTCTAAGTTCCATTTCATGTTTTATACAAAGATAGAATGTGATGATTTCTCATTTTAATTCCAGAATATTGATGTGAACATCACTGTGTTTTACCATATCTGTTTCTTTTTCCTGTTTCTCTAATTTGGGCCAGTTACTCATCTAACTTGATAACCAGGACAACTTTCATTCTGACATCAGAGGGATACCACACAGCTCTGACAGTGCCACTCTTTACTTCTGTCTTTGTTGAGCAGCTATTATTTTCTGGGCATTATCTAGGCACTGGCACAGAGGGTTGAACTTGCTTTTGTGCAATCTTCTCAGGAGGACAGACATTGCACAAGACATTATGCACTTGATGCACTACTACCAGGGATAGTGTTAGCCACACTGGTGGGGGACAAGAGAGGGGAACTTTCAAGAAGAGGAGATTGCATATGTAAAGGTTGTGACATGAGGAGAGTTGAACTGGGGTGTGGTAATTAAAGGAAAAAAATAGCAGGAAATAAATATGAAGATGAGCATGGTCCAAACTGTCCAGGGCCTTGCAAGCCACTTTAAGGGATTATAATTTTACTCATCTGTGATAGAGAAGCCATTGAAGGATTTCAAACGGGAGAAATGTGCACAGATTGACATTTTTTAAAAAAAAAGTCATCTTTGTTTTTGTGTGGAGAATAATTTGGAGAGGGGACAAAATCAGAAGTGGAGGACCACTTAGGCTGTTACATTCATTCAGGTGAAAGCTAACATTGACTTTTGCTAAGGTTGATTCAGCTAGGATTAGAGATATAGGAAGATTCAAGAATGTTTAGGAATTTGATTCTAGATTAGATATAGATGATTGGTTATAGATGGTGAGGGAGAGGGAAAAGTCAAGGATGGACTCTAAGTATTGGGTTTAAAGAACTGGGTGGATGATACTGAAATTATTCTAATATAAAAACAGTTGGGGAAGATACATGTTTGATTTTTGCATGACCAATTGAAAGTTTGTCCATGATATTTCTGCAGGGAGATGTCCTCAGGCAATTGCATGGTATGAATTCATGGATGTGAATTCAGGGAAGGGGTCTAGGCTGAAGATGTAGACTTAGGTCGTACAGGCTGTCACAGTGACATAGGAGTAGATGACATCATCTAGAGAAAACTGTGAAGAGTGAGGTGAGAAGAATAGAAGACAGCCACAATTAATGCCAGAATTCTCCAGTGGTTTCCAGCAGCATACAACATGCAAACCCAAATACTCCTTTTGGCGTTCAAACCTACCCATTTTCTTGTCCTCATTTACTAGTTTTTTAGTTTCAAATTCTATTACTATTTTTCAGTTTATCTGGTATTCTAAACACACCTAATTCTGTCCTATTCTTCATGTTGTTTCTCAACCTGATTTCCCTCTCTTTTTCTCTGTGTATTGAAATCTTCTTTGTCCTTGCAGGCTCAAAACAAGTGTCATTCTCCCTTGAAACCTTTCCTGATCCCAGAGTAGATCTCCACAAAATATGGAATGAATAATTGAATGAACAGGGTATACTAAATGCATTAGATTTAATTCAATGAAGAAGAAGGAAACTAACATTTATTCAACACCTAATATGTGTTATGTACTGTGTTGAGCCCTTTAACTATACAGTCTTGTTTGATCCTCACACCATCGTATAAGTGATGTATTATCATTGCTCGCATTTTACACAGAAAGGAAAATGCCTACGGACGTTTTCACAATATCACACTGTCTTTTAAGAAGTTGAATTTGTCTCATTTGCATAAGTATCAAAACACATCTGAGTCAAAAAATAATCCTGAGCTTACTGAGTTACTAAAAAATTAATGTCCCTTACTTTTCTCCTCCCTCAGGTAGGATTTTATGCTATTACATTTTAATGACAGTAATTTGTTCTCATTGATGCTTTCTCCATCCTGCTTATAGGTTCAACTTCATTCTCAGATTAAATCTTCTAATTTAGTAAGTGCTCTGTTGTTTTTCATGCCCAATGACCAATTCAATTCAATTTAGTAAACAATTATGAAGCACCTACTAAACACAAGGTACTCGGCTAAACACAAGGTACTCTGCTAAGCACAAGGTATTCTGCTAGAGGAAGAGTAAACAAAGATGGGTAAGATAAGAGATCTACTTCCCAGGGTTCTGAAAACTTACAAGAAAGTTAATTCAAAAAAATAAATATATGCAAGGAAAAATAGTCATTTATTTATTCAGAAAATATTTGTTACCTTCTGTGCCAGATGTTGTGGTAGCTTCTAGGGCCACAAAGATCAATACAGCACATTCCTTGCCTTGAACAAAAGCATTGTCTGCAAGGAAAAGTAATTTGAGAACACAAAATAACATTCAGAGTAGCATCCTTGACTCAATAAACTTCTCAAGCTGGATGTAGGTAAAGATCTAGATAGACTAATGAAGATGATTTAGTTTTGTGTTATTGAATTTTTTCCCCCAGTGATACAGGAGAACGTAGGGAATATATTGGAGTGAACTAGAGAAATTATGTAGGAATAAGAACACAACTTTGTAGGAATAAGGATGTAGAAAATATAAGTTTGGTAAAGAGAGATTATCATATATTACAATGTTTTTCAAACTTTAATGTGCAAAAAATCACTTAGAGATTTTGCTAAAATAAGATTCTGATACCACATGATTGGGGGGGTGCTCAAGAATTTGTATTTTATTTATTTATTTTTAAAGATTTTATTTATTTGAGAGAGAGAGAATGAGCAAGGGAGTGGCAGAGGGAGAAACAGGGGTAGGAGACTCCCCACTGAGCAGGGAGCCCGACACAGGGCTTGATCACAGGACCCCAGTGATCATGACCTGAGCCGAAGGCAGACTCTCAACTGACTGAGCCCCCTAGACACCCCTCAAGAATCTGTATTTTAACAAGCTCCCTGGTCTGGAGTTATACTTGGTGTAAAAAGACCTAATATATGCAACTTTTATGGTTGTCTTACTCTTTAAGAATTATTACTGATTCTTTTAATAAAAAAATTAAGGACTATTTTAGACAAAATTTCCTTACATGATAAATAAGAAATCATACTAATATTTCTTGTCTTTAGAAGTTTTCTCAGTTCAAAGGGGAGGGAAAAGGTCATGGAGTAGATTCAAAACCATACACACAAAAAGAGGGTTAATGTAGTGAATGAACATTATCTATAATAACAGAAATATTATAAATGGGGCTGCCTGGGTGGCTCAGTCATTAAGTGTCTGCCTTTGGCTCAGGGCGTGATCCTGGCGTTCTGGCATTGAGCCCCGCATCAGGCTCCTCTGCTGGGAGCCTATTTCTTCCTCTCCCATTTCGCCTGCTTATGTTCCCTCTCTCACTGCCTGTCTCTCTCTCTGTCAAATAAATAAATAAAATCTTTAAAAAAAAGGAATATTATAAATGAAAGACTCCTCAATAATTGATCTTCATTTTCCATAGTTTCTATCAATTTTTGTCTGTGTATACCAAGTACTGTTTATATAGTTTTAATTATAGCACAGAATAAAATTTTATTTTCTTCTCAAGTATACTTTGAATGAACTCATATCATGTAGATCAAATTTATGAATTTGTCAAAAGCTTTGGTTTGGTGAAAAGATCTAGACAAATCCATAAAGAGTACAATTGAATTGAATTTGGTAGACAAGGTGTGTTCAACTTGTTAGCTATTCTAGCAAGCACAGTCTCCCAAAAGAAACAGCAGCTTGCCTGGTATTTACCAGATGTTGATTTCTACTTGTCAAGTCTCTGTATGAAAATCACACCAATCAGAAAGGAAAGTGGTTGATGATCCACATATTTTACTTTTTTGCTGTTTTCTTATCTGTCATTTATTAACTTTAGAAGATAAGCAATCTTCCTAACTTAAGCCTTAGTTCAAAACCCATGCTCTTGGGGGAGGGCTTTGGGTAAACTAAATAAGTGAAGGAATCATTACTGCAGTGACTGCAGTGCAGTCGGTTCAAGTACAAGGAGTTGGAAAGATGAGGGTAAAAATGAGCATTTTTTAGTATTAATTTTTCAAAGACTGGAAAGTTCGCATTTGATGCTCTAAAGACACAGTATGGTATCAATGTTCAGATTATGGGTTCTGGAGTCATACTGCTTTAATTGCTGTGTGAATTTGCACAAATTACTTCTATCCACCTAATTTCTGTATCTGCAAAATGGAGATAGTAATGTTACATCCTTCATTTCATCCTTACGAGTTTTAGGTGAAATAATTAATCTAAAAGTTTAAGATAATACTTGGTTCTTAGTAAACAATAAATATTTTATTACTACTAGGTGTAATATAATTGTAACTACTGTGTCTTTCTTGGAAGTCTGTACTCATTTGGCTTCTTTAATAGCAAAGCTTCCTGTGCGTCCTTCAACCCTTGTGACCATTTTTTTTCCAATTTCCTTCAGGGGATTCCTCATAAATGTTGGTTTTTCCTAGGGTTCTGTCTTTGGCCTATCTCTCTTATCACTATAGGTACTACCTACATTCTACTCCTATCACTTTAATTATTAGTTATACCCCAATGAAACCCAAATCTATAACTTTGAGCCCTGATTTTTCCTGCAAGCTTCTGTCTCATATGTATCCAACTGCCTTCCTAAAATCTTTACTTGTGTATGTAAGCCAACATATTATTGACTGAAAACTTTCACCTTTGTCTGCGCCTACATCCTTACCAGAGCTGATTTGTGGATAATGGATAACCCATTCTTTGACTTTGGGGTTGGCCATGTGCTATGCCTTGCTTTGACCATGAATCTATGGGTGAAAGTAATGGAATGACAGTTCTGAGTTCAAGCCTTAAGAGCCTTTGTCTATTTCTACTTGCTCTCTCACACCTCTGCTATACTCACACACACACACACACACACACACACACACACACACACACACAATCTCATGGCTAGCCTACTGGTTCAAGGAGAATGAATGAAAAATGGAGTAGAGAATCCCCATCTAATCCAAGACCTGTAATGAGAAGCAGACCCATCCATCATAGTATTTTAAAGCAAAGTTGCCCAACTGAACCTGTTAACCTATAGATCCATGAGTGATAATAAGTAATTGTTTTTTTAAACAAATATGTTTTGGAGTTGTTCTGCATAAATAACTACCTAATATAATGTTCTACAGGCAACTGAAATTCAGCTTGCCTGAAATTAACCTCCTTTTCTTTTTTTTTTTAAATTTTTTAAAAGCTTATTTATTTATTTATTTGACAGAGAGAGAGACAGCCAGCGAGAGAGGGAACACAAGCAGGAGGAGTGGGAGAGGAAGAAGCAGGCTCCCAGCAGAGTAGCCTGATGTGAGGCTCGATCCCAGGACCCTGGGACCACACTCTGAGCCAAAGGCAGATGCTTAACAACTGCCCCACCCAGGCTTCCCTAAACTCCTTTTCTACCACTCACCATAAACCTTTCCCTTTGTCCTGTATTTTCTTTGTTTGTTGGTGGCCTTACCACTCATTTTGTCACTCATCCAGGTATCAGGATATCATCTTTTACTTTAATCTCTCCCTTACCCTCTACATCCCTTGTCTTCAAATTCTGTCAATTTCATTTCCTAACTAGTTCTAAAACCTATTTTTCATTCCCATCCTCCATGTTGCTGCCTGGGTCTAGGGCCTAATCCTTTTTCACTTGGGCTATTGCAGTGGAGCTCTAATGGGTCTTCCTGCCCTTAATTCTCTCCCCCACCCCACCCTGCCAATGGTAACCAGAGTGATATAAAATTAGCCATGTCACGGTGCTGTTTCAAATCTTTCATCAGCCCTCACCATCTACAGGAGAAGTCCAAATTCCTTAGCATGACTCCAGACTTCATCATCTGGTCATCATCTGCCTATTCATATTCATTTCACACTTCTTTCCCTTTATACTTTGCATCTATCAGTTTAAAACTTTATTAATTCCAAACATATCATGGGGCTTCCTACCTGTGTGGACTTATAAATTATGTGGCTTCTAGAACGTCTTTCCATCTTTTCTTCATATGATAAACTTACCTTCATCCTTTAAAATAGGAATTAGGCATTACCCCTCTTTGAAGACTTGTTGGCTGCCTGAATCATTTCTTCTGTTACTTGGCAGTGTTTATGTTACTAAACTTTTCACTTTGTATAATGATTGTGTCTGACTACCATGTGGTCATGGACGGTGCCCATAATTTCTGGTTCTTAGTACAGAGCTTGAGGTGTAATACGATAGTCAATATGTGCTTTCTTGGCTGAATTAATGTCGTGGAAATTATGTAAATTTATTCAGCAATGTCCTGGTGGAGAAGTCTCACAAACTCAACCAGGCAGCTCCCAATGACAGCCAGAGCCAGAAGGTTACCCTTCTTATTCTCAGAGACTGTGCGTTGTCAGATGGTCATATATCCTGAGCAGGATTCTGGAAGAGGGGCAGGGTCTGAGGGGATTCAGAGAGAAGCATGGATGGTGATGGATGCGATCTCTTTCCATATTCCTCATGCTTTGAAAATTCAAATTGTACTCCTGAAACCATGAATGTGATTGGATTTTTGGGTGTTCACAGCCAAAGGACTGATTTCTGTGTGCTCTACAAGAATGAAACTTACTAAGGTGTTACTCCCAGATGAAGGGGCTGAGACAGAGGAAACCCTGCAGAAGTAAAGTTGGAAGTTATAGGAATTTGGGGGAGTGTGTTTTGCTGATCATGCTGTGAAAGAGGTTCCAGGCCCAGGAAACTGAAATCTCTGAGTTGCAAAAAGTGTCACTGGATTACAATGCTTTCTCTAGTGTATGGAAAGTTAAGATATTGAAAAGTGCCTAGCACAGGGAATAGCACTGAATACACTAAAAGTAAGTTTTCTTCCTACCCGATTCTTCTTTCAGAGGAAAGAGAAAGAAAATACTTTCCCTGTTTAGCTACCTTAATATAAGCCTAATTAACACACATTTTTTACAGTTTAATTTCAGTTAAGAGGCAAATACCCTATTTATAGAGTTACATAGTAAATATCCCAATAACGAAAATTGACAATGAAAAATCTAACCAGTTCTTGAAAGTAAAAATAAGGAGTAATCCTATTGTTGAAATGCTTATTGACAGTGTGTACTCTTCCTCATAGCCTCCTGGCCCACATTTTACTCCAGTCCTTCCTATGACAACCAACTTAGTGCTGGTGTGACCCCCCTCAGTCACACCACATACTTTCAACCTTCTGCCATGGGGTTTTCTGACCCTGTTGCCTGGGAAGCTTGTGGGAATCCACCCAGTATTTCTATAATGGGCAACCTGGAAGTGCAAGGGAGTTAGCATCCCATGGGCAACCCTGACCAACAGGGAATGGGAGCGAGGGAATAGATGCTCCCTCTTTGTTCCTGAGGTGTTCAATTCTGAGGCATGGTTTACACGGCTTCTCAGGAGGTCCCAGCAGGACTGATCCAGCAGGTGCACACAGTGGTGACTGAGCCAGGAGGAACACTTACACTGGCTTCCTCTCTTTTCTGTTTCTCCATTCCTGTTGCACAAAATCACACCCCAAAATAACTACCTGCATATAGGCCCTGTCTCAGGATCTGCTTTACCAGAGAAATCCCAGGCTAATATAACAAGCTGTATTAGACACATTTTAAGCGTTATCTTAGATTCTCTCAGAGTCACTTCTATGGGCCTCAGCCACTAGCTCGTGGGAAGCCAGCTGCTGACACTATCAGAGCTTATTCAGCTAGAATGACTCCATGGCATGCACCATGGTGTGAGCCTGGACCAGTCTGATCCGTGGACCATGGTTCCTTTCTTTTTCACTGGACTCAAAACAGATTCCATGCCACAGGGCATGGGATCTGGCTTCCCCAAGAATATCAAAAGGGACCAAATAAAGTAAATTGCAAGAGCAGAAGAATTGATTCTCTAGGGTAAAACTCTGACCAAATGTGAGACAGGGGATGAAAATGGGAAGCCATCAGATAAATTTCTCTTCCTCCATCCTTTTCATGGGTTGTACCAAAATATAGTTTTCTATGCATCTTGTTTGGAGATAGTCATACAGCTGAGTGACCAGCTGTGTCTCTGTGACTTGTGAAACAATAGCTGCCATGGTAATACATCATCTTATATTTACTTCCCATCTTTCTCTGTCTCTTTTACTGTTTGGGTATTACATCTCTCAACACCTAAAACTTACCTCAAGCTTGTTTTCTAGGGTACCTGGACTAAGACACAGGTCATTGAGGGCTTTTGCTAGGTTTCTGATAATACAGAATAACTAGGGGCAAGTAGAAATCAATTTTGAAAGAGGTTATACAACAGGATGTAGGCCTTGGAAAGGTCTCAGGATTACACTTTCTATTTACAGCTCAACACAGAAGACATTATTTCCTTTGATGGGGTCAATAATAATACAGTTAAGAACTATTCCTACCTCAACTTGGATGGAGAAGGAAGTTCAGCCTAGGCATTCCCATTCCCATGGTTACTCATTCCTCCCTTAAACAAGGTAAGAAGGATATCTGCTGAAGGATTGTCTGGTTTTGTTTCAGCCTTTACCTGTTATTACCAAGGGTGTACAAAATGCTTTGAAAATGAAAAAAAGTATTTTCTGACTATGAAGAAAAGCATGTGTCCTGTCAAGAACTTGGAAAATTCAGAAATTTGTCCAGAAGTAAACAAAAATCCCCTGTGGTTCTCCCACCCATAAATAGTCAGTTAAGTTTTGTGCATTTTTACTTAATATTTAAAAATGTATGCATGCTTATATGTATGCATACACAGGCTCACATGTAATTTTACTTCTAGAAATCTCTTCTCTCATTGAAACTTTCCTTGGCCCTCAAGATAAGCTTATTTGGAACCTCTTTTATAAAGGCTTCTCTGATTCTCTATATCATATATTCTTCTCAGACATATCATGTTTGGTTTGTATTATATTTATTTTTGTTCATAGGTATGTATTTTCCCAAAGTAGATTATAAGTTTTTAGACTAGGAGACAGAGGCCATATGTGATTCCTCTTTGAAATCTCACAATACCTGACAAGTATTGAATTAATATTTGATAAATGAACAAATATACAATTCATCTTATAGTTATTTTCTACACCTTTATCACAGTATTATTTCTTACACATGATTATCGTTTTACGACATGCTTTTCTCATTTATGAATTACTTCATATGAATGTGTCTCACTTCACCAATTAGATTGTGAAATTTCTAAAGGCAAGGACCTTTGCTTATGTTTCTTTTGTCATATTTATCACATTGTTGAATACAGAGCAGGTATCCAGCAAAACTTTGTTGAGTTTGTCCACTAGCCATCAAATGCTGCATATTTATACCCCAAATAGACTGAAAGCAAATCAACTCTAGGTTTAGAAAATGATTGGAATGTATAACCATGATGTTCCATGGCAATTAAAAGAGGGTTTGTCTAGATGTCCATTGACAGATGAATGGATAAAGAAGATGTGGTATATATATATACAATGTGTATATATATATATATATATATATATATACAATGTGTATATATATATATATATACATACAATACAATGGAATATTACTCGGCTATCAAAAAATGAAATCTTACCATTTGCAAGAAAATTCTGGAATGGGTGCTGCCGTTCTCCCCCTGAGTAGCATGAACGTTTTTCAGGACATTCCCATGACAGTTTTGAGTTAATCCAGGTTCCAGTCACAGCTTGTCCATTCGGCTCATGTGTAACCTTAAATAAATCACTAAATCTCTTTTAGCCTCAGTTTTCTTCTCTATAATGGGGATAAAAATGCTTCCTATTTTATAAGATTATTGGAAGATAAAGACTAATATAAAGGTAGCTCATGGAAAAGATTTAGCAAAATGCCAGTCTGTCACCATTACTTAATAAATATTATCATTTAAAAATAAATAAATATTAGCATTTATTACTTTTGCTACTTTTTTTCTCAGACTGTTAAAAAAAGAAATTGGCATTCATTAGTATTAAATTGTTTTTTCTTATTAAAGTCAGTATGCATTTCTTTTTCCTCTTTTCCCCTGTTTAGGTCCTATTTATACCTTTCCAGTAGCAGAGTAATGACAGTCACTGTCACTGGAGTTCTTAGGGTTTAAGAGTCTACTGTCCCTTCTCCAACACAAATCCTCCTTACGTGGGGCAAATATTAATTACTGACATTAGAAATAGAAGGCCTTTGATGTAGACAGAAGTGCATGTGAGGTCAGTCAGCAAGACACAGCTCTTTCTTTTGAGGAAGTGTGTGGAAGTGACAAGCATCATAGAATCATTAATTGTTCTAGCGTGGGACAGGCTCACAGCATTTGAGCATGAGACTATTTGTCCTAAAACTGGCATAGCATAAAAAAAACTCTGGCAAAGCAGCTTGATTAAATGGTACTATATAAAGACATGTGAAAGTTAAATTTCATCGATAATTATTATAAATAATAATAAGAGCAATGCAACACACCCTCGGTCATTTTCCATGAGAAAAAAAAGAGAAATTGAGAACAAATTATATAAAAACAAAGTAACTTTTGGATCTGCAAGCTCTTCCATTTAGTTAATAACAGCAAAGTAGACAAGCTAATAAATGCAGTATTATAAAGACAAGAGAATGCATACTGACTTTGATAAGAGAAAACGCTCGATTTAATACTAATGAATGCTAACTTCTTTCTTTTTTTTGACAGTCTGAGAAACTCTTGTCTCTGTGCTCCAGTGAAGCTCATTGATTCTGTCTTCAAAGACTTTAAAAAAAATTGTAAAAGTCTTTTTTGCCTTGTGGAGAAGACAATGCAGAGGACTATTAGGAAATTTTTTACCTCCTTGATTCACGTTCTTTTAAAAAGAGGTACATGATAGCTCTTGCTTCCCACTCCCTTAACAAATAAATTGGCTGACCCTATTTTTTTTTCTTTAATCTGCTTACATCTGCAGAGTGTTCCAGAATTTGTTTGATTGCAAAGATCCTTTCACTCAAGGGATTTAATTAAAGAAAGAACAATGCTCACAGTCAGCAGTGCAGGAGCAGGGTAATTCGTAATATAGCCTCAATATGAATAACAGTGCCCAGAAGCCCTCATTGTAGGACTTGGGGGTTCTTCTTACCACTGCCTGAGAGAGATGTAGATAAGTTAAGCTGATGATCAACTCTTAGGTTTAGACTTGAAGCTCAATAGGTGGTCTCATCCCTTGATGTGTTTCCCAGGAAATAAATCACGGCCTGGAGAGATAAACACACCACTTCTATGAATGAAGAGATGCTTTTAATCATTTGTGTTGTGGCAACTTGCATCTTCATTCTTAACAGTGTCTCTCTGGCAGTGATGGTTTCATGGCTCTTGATGGAAGACACTGTTCTTTTCTCATCTCCATTCGCTGCCTTCAGGTGCCCTTGAATATTTGCCAAACTGACTATCCTTTCTCTAAAGGTGTGGCACTCAAACTTTGGCATCCGGCAGAATCCTCTAGTGATGTTTTCAAAACACACATGTGGAGATTCTTCTCACCCTTGCTGAGTCAGGAGTTGGGAGTATGCATGTGGTTTTGGGGGGCAAAAAGGTCTCTAGGTTATTTCTATCTATACCAAAGACAACCTCTGTTGTAAACCCTGGTTCCTGTCAATGCACAGGCTCAGGAGTTTCAGCTACAGCTGCATATTAAAATCACCTGTAATCATGAAAACACGACTGCTGGGTTCTCCCTCCAGAGATTCTGATTTAATTGGGACCTGGGCTTTAAGAGTTTAAAAAGCTTCCCAGGTGATTCCAGTATTCAGCCAAAATGTAGACTAATTCTCTAGCTACATACTGGCCTAGGCGAGAGAAGCATTCTGAGCATTCAGAGTGCCATATTTTATCTGAATATCTGCTAGCGCTAATTTTTTCTTACTTTTCATTAGTAGCTCCCTTGATAGGACTGCTATACTGGGAGTGCTACATGTAAGACTGCTATACATAAAGGATAATCTATATTCATTTGTTCATTCATTCAATCATTCATACATTTATCAAGTATATTTTCTACTCCGTGTCATATTCTGTTCTAGGGTTTGGCAGTGGACAAGAAATACACAGTTCATTGCCTTTGTGGTGATTAACAGAAACACCTGGACCTGGGGCACCTGGGTGGCTCAGTCAGTTAAGCGTCTGCCTTCGGCTCAGGTCATGATCCTAGGGTTCTGGGATGAAGCCCCGCATTGGGCTCCTTGCTCATCGGGGAACCTGCTTCTCCCTCTCCCTCTGCCTGCTGCTACCCCTGCTTGTGTTCTCTCTCTCTGTCAAATAAATAAATAAAATCTTAAAAAAAAGAGAGAGAGAAGAAACAGCTGGACCCAGTATTTCAAGTTCTCGTCATCAGTTGGCTGCTGGGTTTGTTTATGCCCTCTTCTTATGACCTTCTCTTTCGTATCCAGATGCTCCATTTTTTTTAACAAACTTATGTTTCTCTGAAAGAATCACATTTTCCCACACTTCTGGGTCTTGTCCCTGTTGTGATCTCTCTGCTTGAATGTCCCTTCCTCTTCCTCTCTAACTAGCTAGTTTCTATCCATGTTGGCTATCATCTTTCTCAGAAGTCTTCTTGGACTGGGATAGATGTCTCTCCTTCATTCCCCACAGTCCCTTAGATTGGAGTAGGATTGGTGAAATAGGAAATCTCTTATACAAAGAGGGGAAAATGTATTGTATTTGATGTCAAAATTGAATATGTTTAGTGAATTCTTGGTGGACATTTATGAAAACAAAAATGATGAGGGTAAGAGTATTGTGTGCTTACAGTTTTGTGGCCATGCACATCAGGTGACTTAAGAGCAGCACTGGAGTTCAACCTAAGGGAGCAGAGCCTAATGAGGACCAAAATGTTAGGCTTCTCTCTCAGTTGCTCTGGCCCCTCCTCATTTAGGGACGTTACATGCAGAAAAAACAAGTGCACACAGCTCTAATAACAGGCTTAAAAAGCAATGATCTAACTGATCCTATCTAATTAAAGGAAGAAGTTTTGGAGGATTCTGTGAGGTACAGAAAGGATGTGTCAAAGATAAATCTTAGGTGTTAAATAAATGGTTGAATGGAGTATGTAGACTGGGAAATTTTAGGAATATTGCAAATCTGTTGTCTTTTCTCCCAAAGCTGTTATAACCAGGGTAAATAAATTGGATGTTTGTGAATTTGCATTGCCTCTTGTTCCAACTGGTGCCATGTTAGATAGGAGAAAGCCCAAGGATGGGAAAAGAATAGAGTCCACTGCTTTGATTACATTCTTCACCCCTGCTGATGCTGAGGGTTGAGCTTCTCCCAAGGGGTTAACTATTTGCTTTTCAAAAATGCTTTTCATCTTCTATTCCAATTGTTGGTTTATTTCATCTGCCTTCTACCTTAGATGTAAAGTCCTGGGGAGCTAGGACTATGACCTTAACTTAATCTTGCTTACAGCTACAAGAACTGGCATATAGTTGGTACTCAGAAATATACATTGGTTGATTGTTCCTATTTTTACAGCGTTCATTAAAAGTTTTGCCATTTTGAAATATCTTCAGCAAAGTAAGGAGAGCACTAGGAGAATTCAAAAACCTAAGCTTAGTTTCTTTATCACTACTTCTTAAAACTTTATTTTTAACCTCTAGAGACCAACTTCTAGATGTCTTTATGATTTATGCCTTGCTATTACTCAGGGACTTTCTGATTTTTTTAAGAAGACTATTCTTAGACTGCTGTTCATTGCCTTGAGGGAGGTCCCTCAGGTTTTTCAAAAGACGAGTGTAGGTGAATTTCTACCCTGGAGAGGAAGTGGATGGTGGTGTAATAGGCAAGCTGACATTTCCTTCTTTTAACATATTCATTTGGCTGTGTGAGGGGAAAGGAGAGCCCTAACAGTGAGGTGCCTTAAAAATAAGAGGAATAATGTGTAGACCCTGGAGAGTGAAATGATAACTTTGGATTGTAGCACAATTGGTCCCTTCAGAAATATGTGAAGACAATTTAATAAGATCAAATGGCCCTTAGGCTACTAGCCTTGACTGAAGGTATTTGCGTATATAGGAAAAGAAGTTAACAAAAAGAAGTGGCTGGTCACTTTGGTTAATGTAGGAAAGGAAGGTCAGAGATAGAGGGACTCTATCCATGCCAACAATCTCTAGAGTAAAAGAAATCCCATATCTTGGTAACTAACGTGAGCACTTGATACCAAATGCATGTATGTTTCTATTGTGAAAGTGGATATTTGGGACTATCATTTTTCTAGTAAAAATCAAAGCAAGAATTATGTAATTAATTTCCCTACTTTTGTCCCATGTTCACCATGCATTCTTCTTTCTGTAACTTGCTTTTGCATGGAGCTCTACAAGGAGTTTTCTTCGGAAGAGAATGTGCTTATCACAACAGAATGGGTATTCTAGCCTGATTGAAAGTAATATACCTTATTGTAAATATA
The DNA here is from genome assembly GCF_002007445.2 of Ailuropoda melanoleuca. Taxonomy (NCBI): domain Eukaryota; kingdom Metazoa; phylum Chordata; class Mammalia; order Carnivora; family Ursidae; genus Ailuropoda; species Ailuropoda melanoleuca. The sequence goes on along the minus strand of NC_048223.1, from coordinate 21,551,411 downwards.
ATAATTGGTATCTTATTTAATCCAGCATTTTCTTTGGTTAATGTAAGCTTCATTCTCCTGGTGGTCTCTCTACTCTGATATTTACCTTCCTTCACATTCTGGTTTCTATACTCTGTACCAATAAATTATTTAACATGATTATTCATGAAAGTGAACTAAAACATTGCTGCAGAAACTAGTATATGATTGCCATATATCTACTTCAGATATATGTGCCTTTCAAGAAGTTTATGTACCTTCTCACGGGTCTCCATATTTTATTTTGTTAATTTTTTTAAAGTGCCTTAATTTATTTTTTATAAAAATGGAGAAAACAACACCTACTGGTTGTTACAGTAATGAATAGTCATGTAGATTCTCTTGCTGAGCCTTAAATTCTGCAAACTTGTCAAAGTCAACATTGATCCTCCCGTATTCATGCTCAATATATGGCATAGCAGATTTGTCCAACTTTCTTCGCTCATAGTTGAGGAACCTGTTTATTAATTTTAATTTTAAACAATTAATTTAATGAATTTTAATTGACATGAAACAACAGATATACAAATAAGTTGAGGGAAGTCTTGAAAGATAGATTTAGTGGACATTCACAAAAAATTCACATTTCATGCACACAGAAAGTGCAGTCCTACCTGTGTCACTGTTTCTTTAGAATCTATGCTAGCAGATTTCAATCGTCCCATAGTCAAAAAATTTTAAACACAAATGAAAACTTCCAGTGGTCACTTAGAATGACAGAATTGAAATAATTCAAGTTCTTTTTTCTTCATTTTAACAATCACTGTGTTTTCATTCTTTATTTCACATCCATTGTTTATTTTTTTAATTTAAATTCAATTAATTAACGTGTGATATATTATTAGTTTCAGAGGTAGTGGTTAGTGATTCATCAGTCTTATATAATACCAAGTGCTCATTACATCAGGTGCCCTCCTTAATGTCCATCACCCAGCTACGCCATCCCCTCACCCCCCCCCCCCCCCCCCCCCCCCCCCCCATCCAGCAAGCCTCAGTTTGTTTCCTATGCTTAGGAGTCTCTTGTGGTTTGTCTCCCTCTATGATTTCATCTTGTTTTATTTTTCCTCTCTTTTGCCTCTGATCCTCTGTTTTGTTTCTTAAATTCCACACATCACTGAGATCATATGATAATTGTCTTTCTCTGATTAACTTATTTCACTTAGCATAACACCCCCTAGTTCCATTCATGTCATTGCAAATGGCAAGATTTCATTTTTTTTGATAGCTGAGTAATATTCTATTGTGTATATATATGCCATTTCTTCTTTATCTATTCATCTGTTGATGAACATCTGGGCTCTTTCCATAGTTTGGTTATTGTGGACATTGCTGCTTAAACATTGGGGTGCAGGTGCCCCTTAAGATCACTACATTTGTATCTTTGGGGTAAATACCCAGTAGTTCAATTGCTGGGTCAGACGGTAGCTCTATTTTCAACATTTACAGGAACTTCCCTCACTTCTCCAGAGTAGCTACACCAGCTTGCATTCCCACCGGCAGTGTAGGAGGATTTCCCTTTCTCTGCAACCTCACCAACATCTGTTGTTTCCACATTTGTTAATTTTAGCCATTCTGACTGGTGTCAGGTGGTATCTCATTGTGGTTTTGATTTGTATTTCCCTGATGCCTAGTGATGTAGAACATTTTTTTCATGTGTCTGTTGGCCATTTGTATGTCTTCTTTGGAGAAATATCTGTTCACGTCTTCTGCCCATTTCTTGATTGGATTATTTGTTCCTTGGGTGTTGAGTTTGATAGGTTCTTTATAGAATTTGGATTCTAGCCCTTTATCAGATATGTCATTTGCAAATATCTTCTTCTTTTTTTTTTTTAAAGATTTTATTTATTTATTCGACAGAGAGAGAGACAGCCAGCGAGAGAGGGAACACAAGCGGGGAGTGGGAGAGGAAGAAGCAGGCTCATAGTGGAGGAGCCTGATGTGGGGCTTGATCCCATAACGCCGGGATCACGCCCTGAGCCGAAGGCAGAAGCTTAACCGCTGTGCCACCCAGGCGCCCCATTTGCAAATATCTTCTATTCTGTTGGTTGTCTTTTGGTTTTGTTGACTGTTTCCTTTGCTGTGCAAAAGCTTTTTATCTTAATGAAGCCCCAATAGTTCTTTTTTGCCATTGTTTCCCTTGCCTTTGGAGACCTGTCTACAAGAAGTTACTGTGGCTGAGGTCAGGGAGGTTGCTGCCTGTGTTCTCTAGGATTTTGATGGATTCCTGTCTCATATTTAGGTCTTTCATCCATTTTGAATCTATTTTTGTGCTTGGTGTAGGAAAATGGTCCAGTTTCATTCTTCTGTATGTGGCTGTCCCATTTTCCCAACACCATTTGTTGAAGAGGCTTTTTCTTCATTGGTTATTTTTTTCCTGCTTTGTAGACTACTAATTGACCATAGAGTTCAGGGTCCATTTCTGGGTTCTCTATTCTGTTCCATTGATCTTTGGGTCTATTTTTGTGCCAATACCATACTGTTTTGATGATTACGGCTTTGTAATAGAGCTTGAAGTCCAGAATTGTGATGCCACCAGCTTTGGTTTGCTTTTTCAACATTCCTTTGGCTATTTGGAGTCTTTTCTGGTTCCATACAAATTTTAGGATTGTTTGTTCTAGCCCTGTGAAAAAAGTTGATGATGTTTTGATAGGGATTGTATTGAATGTGTAGATAGATGTAGGTAACATAGACATTTTAACAGTATTTGTTCTTCCAATTCATGAACATGGAATGTTTTTCCATTTCGTTGTGTCCTCCTCAATTTCTTTTATGAGTGTTCTATAGTTTCTGAGTACAGATACTTTGCCTCTTTTATTAGGCTTATTCCTAGGTATCTTATGGTTTTGGGTGCAATTATAAATGGGATTGACTCCTTAGTTTCCCTTTCTTCTGTCTCATTGTTAATGTATAGAAATGCAACTGATTTCTGCATTGATTTTATATCCTGCCACTTAGCTGAATTCCTGTGTGAGTTCCAGCAATTTTGGGGTGGATTTTTTTGGGTTTTCCACATAGTGTATCAAGTTATCTACAAAGAGGGAGAGTTTGGAGAAGTCAAAATGTGGACTGGAGGGAGGTTAAGATGGCAGAGGAGTAGGGGACCCCTTTTTCAGCCGGTCCCCTGAGTTGAGCTGGATAGGTACCAGACCAGCAGGAATATCCACGGAATCAGCCTGAGACGCAGGAAGATACATCTGGATCTCTACAAATGAACATCTCCAGCGCTGAGTAT
>NC_048223.1:21455652-21542078 GCF_002007445.2 Ailuropoda melanoleuca | reverse complement strand
AAAAAAAAAGAGGGAGAGTTTGACTTCTTTTTTGCTGATTCCAATGCCTTTTATTTCTTTTTGTTGTCTGATTGCTGAGGCTAGTACTTCAAGTACTAGGCTGAACAGCAGTGGTGATAGTGGACATCTCTTCTGCATTCCTGACCTCAGGGGAAATCTCTTAGTTTTTCCCCACTGAGAATGATACTTGCTTTGGGCTTTTTGTAGATGGCTTTTATGATGTTGAGGTATGTTCCCTCTATCCCTACGTAGTGAAGAGTTTTAATCAAGAAAGGAGACTGTATTTTGTCAAGTGCTTTTTCTGCATCTATTGAGAGGATCATGCGGCTCTTGTCCTTTCTTTTATTTATGTAGTGCATCACGTTGATTGATTTGCAGATGTTGAACCAACCTTACAGTCCAGGAATAAATCCCAATTAGTTTTGGTGAATAATCTTTTTAATGTACAGATGGATCCTATTGGCTAGTATCTTGGTGAGAATTTTTGCATCCATGTTCATCAGGGATATTGGTCTGTAATTCTCTTTTTGTTGGAATCTTTGTCTGGTTTGGGGAACAAGTAAGTCTGGCCTCATAAAAAGAGTTTGGAAAATTTCCTTCCATTTTGATTTTTTGAAATAGCTTCAGAAGAGTAAGTATTAATTCTTCTTAAAATTTTTTTTTATTATGTTATGTTAGTCACCATACAGTACATCATTACTTTTTGAGGTAGTGTTCCATTATTCATTGTTAATTCTTTAAATGTTTGGTAGAATTCCCCTGGGAAGCCATCTGGCCCTGGACTCTTGTTTGCTGGGAGATTTTTGATTACTGCTTCAATTCCCTTGCTGGTTATGGGTCTGCTCAGGTTTTCTATTTCTTTGTGGTTCAGTTTTGATAGTTTATACATCTCTAGGAATGCATCCATTTCTTCCAGATTGTCTAATTTGTTGGCATATAGTTGCTCATAATATATTCTTATAATTGTTTCTATTTCTTTGGTGTTGACTGTGATCTCTTTCATTCATGATTTTATTTATTTGGGTCCTTTCTCTTTTCTTTTTGATGAGTCTGGCCAGGGATTTATCAATCTTATTAATGCTTTCAAAGAACCAGCTCCTGGTTTCGTTGATCTGTTCTACTGTTCTTTTGGTTTCTATTTCATTGACTTCTTTTTTTTTTTTTTAAAGATTTTATTTATTTATTTGACAGAGATAGAGACAGCCAGCAAGAGAGGGAACACAAGCAGGGGGAGTGGGAGAGGAAGAAGCAGGCTCATAGCGGAGGAGCCTGATGTGGGGCTCGATCCCATAACGCCGGGATCACGCCCTGAGCCGAAGGCAGGCGCTTAACCACTGTGCCACCCAGGTGCTCCTATTTCATTGACTTCTGCTCTAATCTTTATTAATTCTTTTCTCCTGCTGGGTTTAGGCTTTTTTTTTTTTTTCTGTTTTCTCCAGCTCCTTTAGGTGTAAGTTTAGGTTGTGTATTTGAGTTCTTTCTTGTTTTTTGAGAAAGGCTTGTATTGCTATATACTTCCCTCTTAGGACTGACTTTGCTGAGTCCCAAAGGTTTTGAACAGTTGTGTTTTCATTTTCATTTGTTTCCATATATTTTTAAAATTCTTCTTTAATTTCCTGGTTAATCCATTCATTCTTTAGTAGGATGCTCTTTAGCCTCCATTTATTTGAGTTCTTTCCAAATCTCCTCTTGTGATTGAGTTCCAGTTTCAAAACATGGTGGTCTGATAATATGCAGGAAATGATCCCAATCTTTTGGTACCAGTTGAGACCTGATTTGTGATCCAGGATGTGATCTATTCTGGAGAATGTTCCATGTGCACTCCAGGAGAATGTTGCTTTAGTGTGGAATGTTCTGAATATATCTGTGAAGTCCATCTGGTCCAGTGTGTCATTCAAAGACCTTGTTTCCTGGTTGATCTTCTGCTTAGATGATCTGTCCTTTGCTGTGAGTGGGGTGTTAAAGTCCCCTACTATTATTATATTATTATTGATGGGTTTCTTTAATTTTGTTATTAATTCGCTTAAATAATTGACTTCTCCCATGTTAGGGGCATAAATACTTATAATTGTTGTATCTTCCTCTTGGATAGACCCTTTTCTTATGATATAGTGTCCTTCCTCATCTCTTATTACAGTCTTTGGTTTAAATCTAATTTGTCTGATATAGGGATTGCCACCCCAGCTTTCTTTTGATGTCTCTTAGCATGATAAATGGTTTTCCACCCCCTCACTTTCAATCTGGAGGTGTTTTTGTATCTAAAATGAGTCTCTTGCAGACATCATATCAATGGGTCTTGCTTTTTTATCCAATCCGATACCCTGTGTCTTTTGATTGGGGCATTTAACCCATTTACATTCAGAGTAACTATTGAAAGATATGAATTTAGTACCATTTTATTACCTGTAAAGTCACTGTTTCTGTATATTGTCTCTCTTCCTTTCTGGTCTATGTTACTTTTGGGCTCTTTCTTCACTTAAAAGATCCCTTTTAATATTTCTTGTAGGGCTGGTTTGGTGATCACAAATTGTTTTAATTTCTGTTTGTCCTGGAAGCTTTTTATCACTCCTTCTATTTTGAATGATATCCTAGCTAGATAAAGTATTCTTGGCTGCATGTTTTTCTCATTTAGCACCCTGAATATATCATGTCAGTCCTTTCTGGCCTGCCAGGTCTCTGTGCATAGGTCTGCTGCCAAACCAATGTTTCTACCCTTGTAGTTTACAGACCTGTTTTCTTGAACTGCTTTCAGGATTTTCTCTTTGTGTCAGATTTGCAAGTTTCACTATTCTATGTCAGGAGTTGACCTATTTTTACTGATTTTGGGGGGGGGGTTCTCTGTGCCTCTGGACTTGAATGCCTGTTTCCTTCCCCAGATTAGGGAAGTTCCTCACTATAATTTTCTCCAATATACCTTCTGCGCCCCCCGTTTCCTCTTCTGGAATCCCAATTTTTCTAATATTATTTTGCTTTATGGTATCATTTTTTTTTCTCTAGAATTCTCCCCTCATGATCCAGTAGTTGTTTACTTCTCTTTTTCTCAGCTTCTTTATTCTCCAGCATTTTGTCTTCTATTTCACTAATTCTCTCTTCTGCCTCATCTATCCTAGCAGTTAGAGCCTCCATTTTTTATTGTATCTCATTAGTAGCCTTTTTGATTTCTACTTGGTTAGCTTTTATTTTTTTTATTTATTTATTTATTTTTATTTATTTATTCAACAGAGATAGAGACAGCCAGCGAGAGAGGGAACACAAGCAGGGGGAGTGGGAGAGGAAGAAGCAGGCTCATATCAGAGGAGCCTGATGTGGGGCTCGATCCCAGAACGCCGGGATCACGCCCTGAGCCGAAGGCAGATGCTTAACCGCTGTGCCACTCAGGCGCCCCCTTGGTTAGCTTTTAGATCTTTCATTTCTCTAGAAAGGTATTCTCTAGTGTCTTCTATGCTTTTTTCAAGCCCAGCTAGTATCCTTATAATTGTTATTCTGAACTCTAGTTCCAATCTTATTCATGTCCATACTAATTAGGTCCCTGGCAGTCGGTACTCTCTTTTGTTCTCTTTTTTGAGGTGAGTTTTTCTGTCTTGTCATTCTGTCCAGAGAAGGACGGATGAATGAGAGAACAAAATACTAAAATGGCAACAATGACCTTAGAGAAATATGTAGTAAACAAATCAGAAGAGACCTGAAACTGAAAAAAAAATTAAAAAAGGAAAAAAGGAAAAAAAACTATATATACAAAATAAAATTAAATACATTGAAAGGATAGAATGTAAGTGTAAAGATAAAAATTTAAAAAGATTTTAACAAAAAAAAGAAAGAAGAAGAAGAACAAGAGAGAATATGATCAGACAAGTGAAGAGAACAGAGGCATACACTAGATTCTGCATGTATTTTGGTCTGTTTGCTAGAAGAAACTGCATCCCAAAACTTTAAAGAAAGAAAAACTTTATATATATATATATATATATATATATATATATATATAATATATATACACACACACACATATATATACACACACATATATATACACACACACACACACACTCACTCACATATATATTTATATAAGTTTTGTATATACAGATAAGCATATATTTATCCATTCAAAATTAAATACAATGAAAGGATAGAATGTAACTGTAAAAATGAAAACTAAATATGTTTTTAAAAAGGAGTTGTAAAATAAGAAATTTGTTGAAAAATGAAAGAGAAAAAAATTAAAATTGAAAGACTAAAAAATCAAGGACAAAACATGAATTCTATACACTATTTTCCACAGCACTGGAGTTCTGCAGTTCTCTATGATTGGTAAACTTGGTCTTAGCTGGATGTTCTTGCTGATCTTCTGGTGGAGGGGCCTGTTGTACTGATTCTCAAGAGTCTTTCCCCTGGGTGGAATTGCACCACACTTGCCAGGGGTCCTGGCTAAGTAAGTAGCTCCAGATTGCTCTATGTGACTTTTTTCCCTGAAGGTTTTCTGCACATCTTTAGAGCATGAGAATGAAAATAGCAGCCTCCCAATCTCCTGTTGCTGAGAGCTTGGGGCCCCACTCCTCAGTGCACCCTCAGGGAAAAATAGTCAATCACTTCTGTCTCCCTCATCTCCATCCACACTCTGTGTTCACCCAGCCTGTGACTGAGTCTTTCTTTTCTTTTTTCTTTTCTTTTCTTTTCTTTTCTTTTCTTTTCTTTTCTTTTCTTTTCTTTTCTTTCTTTTCTTTTCTTTTCTTTTTTCTTCTTTCTTCTTTCGTGTGTGACTGAGTGTTTCTATCCCAGGCACCCAACCCTGTTTCAAGTCTCCAAACCCTGAAGACTCCTGTGGTGTGTACTTTCACTGCTCCTCCCAGGGGAGGAAGGGGGGGTCTCACCTCAGTTCTGCTGCTCTCTGGGCCCTGCCCGGAGAGCAGTTGCAGTCACCCACCTGTGCCACGGTTTATGGTATGTGGCAACCCAGAGCTGAGAGCCCACTCCTGGGTTCACTGATTGCAGCTGGATTCCCTGCTCTGATGACTGGGAACTCTGCCACACTCAGGCACCCCTGGTCTTCCTGTGACCCCAGGGATCCTGAGACCATACTGTCCCATGTAGGATTCCACCCCGCTTCACCCCCTGAACACCTTTCAGGCCTGGACGTCCCTCACTGGAGCAGACTTCTAAAAGTTCTGATTTTCTGCTCTGCTACCATATCACTTTCTAGTGTTGGCTTATGGCAGCTCCCTCCCCCCATGGTTTGTCTTTCTATATATTGCCTTGGATTCAGTTCTCTGCACCCCTTACCTTGCAGGAAGTGGTCGCTTTTCTATTGTAGAGTTCTATCCTTTTCTTAGATCTCTGGTTGAGTTCACAAGTGTCCAGAATGATTTGATAGCTATCCAGCTGATTTCCTGGGACCACATGAAACTAAGGTCTCCTACTCCTCTGCCATCTTGGACAATTGGGGTAGGTCTCCATATTTTAAAATGTTAAAGACTTCAATTATGTCTCCTAGTAGCTTTTATGTATTCATTATTTATTATGTTAAATACTTATGTATTTATTATTTCATCTGATCCTCACACCAACCAAGTAATGTAGCTGGAACTGATTTCTATTTTTACATTAGGTTCTAAGGTGTAATGTTTATTCAAGATCATAGGTTGATGTAGTGGATAAGTGGAAATTGAAAGCAAATTTCTGTATCTAAGACCAATAACATGTCCACATGTCAAATGATGTATCAGATTGAGGAAAGGCGTAAGAATTTCTCCACATGAATCTCGATGAAGGATCTCACTGAATATTCTCTATGGTGACACTTCTAATCTTTGAAGAATCATACTCCCATTACATTATACAAAACAGAGGTTGCTGGTTTAATTGTGTTTGTTTGACTCACTTCCCAGTTACTTTCTTAAATATTTACATAACAAGGAGAAATCACTATTTAAAATTCGATATTTTTAGGAGGGAAGATCCTGGTAAAGGAAACCTTAGGTTTCTACTGGCCTTTTGTGCTGCCAAGAAAATAGATTGGCCATTTGATATATTTAATACATGATCAGTTTGGGATTCATCCAACATAAAGTAGATTTGGCAGTAAATTTAGAAATAAGAGCCAGAGAGAACTGAATATGCTAATAAATGGTAAGAAAAACTGGTAGATTTCAGGAACATTTCAACAGGGAGTAGGAAATGGGAAGTAGGAGAAAAGAGCAGTATTAACAAGTTGGCTGGGAGGCACCTGAGTGGCTCAGTCAGTTGAGGGTCCAACTCTTGATTTCAGCTCAGATCATGATCTCAGAGTCCTGAGATCAAGCTCCACATCTGGCTCCCCTCTCAGTTGGGATTCTCCCCCACCCCGTCCCTCCTCCTACCTTCTACTCTCTCTCTCTCTCAAATAAATAAATAAATCTTAAAAAAAAAAAGAAATTGGCTTAAGTCTGAAGTCTGGGACATAAACTGGAACACAACAGAATGTAAACAATCTGTAGTGGTAGAGTCAACAAAAGAACTTCAGGGAAATTTGTCTCATAATTTAAAAAATTTTTTTCATTACTATGATGCTTAAATGCGTCCTTTCCCACCTTCTCTGTAAACCTCTGTAAAGTCAGCTCTGCATACAAATGGTCTTTTTGAGGTGTTTTTCTTTATAGGAATCAAGAGAAGAGGCCAAGTTCCAAGTTTGGCTCAATGCAGTGTTGGAAGAAGGTGAGGATCAAGGGGAAATTGTTAATAAATTGAATAATTTATCTGCAGCAGAATCAGATAATTGGAGATCAAGTGACCACAAGAACCCAGGCTTCCAGTCCATTTGCAGGAATCTTAAAGAGAGTATGAGATATCCTAGTATTATGGCATGGAGTTTAAACCAATTTTCATTTTAAGGGGCAGGGTGACCCTCGCTGGCATATGATTACTTAAAAAAAAAATCTTCCTAATGATTGGCTTATTTTCCCCATAATTTTACTTGATTCACATTTTATTATATTCTGGCCAAAACCTGTACATTAAAAGTTTTGTTAAGTTAGGACATAAAAGATTGATTTGTTCAGGGTTATTGCCCATTATGCAGTAAAGCCAATAGGAGGAAATGATTGATTTAATAAATGAAGTCCAGAGGCTTTCTCAGAAGTAGTTCATGTTAGCTTAAACACTCATTGTCAATATAGTACGCAGTTGGGAGTTTCTTTTGAAGATGGAAAATATTAGGCAAATTACATATTCTTCCTTGAAAACTGAAGCTACTACATATTTTAATATTGCTGTTGACAACTCCTATTTAAAGAGCAGAAGCAGATGTAGACATGTATGAAACAAACCAAGAATTGACTAAGTTTGTTTGTTAGAATGAAGAAATCCATGTGATGGTACTAATAGCTACTGTAATTAAACATTTACTAAATGCTAGGGGCAGGGCTAAAAACTTTATCATAAACATCATTTAATTTTCAAAACTCCATAAAGATAAGTATTATTATTCTTATTGTATAAATGAAGAAACAAGGGTTCAGATAGGTTAATAAGTTGCCCAAGGCCACATGGGTAGAAAATATTAGAATTTGGGCTTGAACTCAGGTCTAGTTCATTCCCAGACCTGTATATACCACCTAGTGTGTCCTGGCGGGACTATGATTCAGGTGGACTATTTTTTTTTATTTTATTATTATATTATGTTAGTCACCATACAGTACATCCCCGGATTCCGATGCAAAGTTCGATGCTTCATTAATTGCATAACACCCAGTGCACCATGCAATACGTGCCCTCCTTACCACCCATCACCAGTCTATCCCATTCCCCCACCCCCCACCCCTCTGAAGTCTTCTTGCTTCTCATAGTCCATAGTCTCTCATGTTTCATTCTCCCTTCTGATTACCCCCCCTTTCTTTATCCCTTTCTTCCCCTACCAATCATCCTAGTTCTTATGTTCCATAGATGAGAGAAACCATATGATAATTGTCGTTCTCTGCTTGACTTATTTCCCTTAGCATTATCCCCTCCAGTGCCGTCCATGTTGCAGCAAATGTTGAGAATTCGTTCTTTCTGATAGCTGAGTAATATTCCATTGTATATATGGACCACAGCTTCTTAATCCAGTCATCTGTTGAAGGGCATCTCGGCTCCTTCCATGATTTGGCTATTGTGGACAATGCTGCTATGAACATTGGGGTGCATATGGCCCTTCTCTTCACTATGCCTGTATCTTTCGGGTAAACACCCAGTAGTGCAATGGCTGGGTCATCGGGTAACTGATGATCCAGCTTTTTAAGGGACCTCCACACTGTTTTCCAGAGTGGCTGTACCAACTTGCATTCCCACCAACAATGTAGGAGGGATCCCCTTTCTCCACATCCTCTCCAACAATTGTTGTTTCTTGCCTTGTCTATCTTTGCCATTCTAACTGGCGTAAGGTGGTATCTCAGTGTGGTTTTGATTTGAATTTCCCTGATGGCTAATGATTTTGAACATTTTTTCATGTGTCTGTTAGCCATTTGTATGTCTTCATTGGAAAAGTGTCTGTTCATATCTTCTGCCCATTTTATGATTTGTTTATTTGTTTCTCGTGTATTGAGTTTGAGAAGTTCTTTGTAGATCTTGGATACCAGTCCTTTATCTGTGGTGTCCTTTGCAAATATATTCTCCCATTCCGTGGGCTGCCTCTTAGTTTTTTTGACTGTTTCCTTGGCTGTGCAGAAGCTTTTTATCCTGATGAAGTCCCATAAGTTCATTTTATCTTTTGTTTCTCTTGCCTTTGGAGATGTGTCGTGAAAAAGGTTGCTCTGGCCGATGTCATAGAAGTTGTTGCCTATGTTCTCCTCTAGAATTTTGATGGATTCCTATCTCACATTGAGGTCTTTCATCCATTTGGAGTTTATTCAGGTGGACTGTTTTAACAAAACTATATCACTAGGCCTAATTCAAGAAGTTATTGCAAGCTGCTGACTTTCATGATTTGAAGTACACATCTATTTAGGAATTAAAATTGCCACCAACAACTTAACCATAGGAGAGCTACTTATTTTTTTTATTGTTGTTGTGGTTTAATCTCCATATTTTAATTTAATTTAATTTAATTTTAATTTTAATTCAGTTAGCCAACATATAGTACATTTGTTTCAGATGTAGTGTTCAATGGTTGATCAGTTGTATATAACACCCAGTGCTCATCACATCACGTCTTTTTTGGGAGAGCTGCTCATCTTATAAATAAATTGATTTCCTCCTTCTAACTGTCATGTTTTATAGAGCCTAAATTATATACTACTACTTCAAGTGGTATATAATGTATATTACTAGAAATCTTGTCAGATTAGGTAATCATCTGGCCACCTCATATTCTAAACCCCTCCTAATCTTTCTTCTAGCTTGTTTACTCACCATGATTTACTATTTCTTCTTCTCTAAACTTTTCTTATTAATCAACAAATATATATTGAAAGAATCAAAGAATATTGATAGGAATCAAGAGGTGCCCTGGAGGTGATAATAGAGAAGTATGAAACCTTTGAGGTGGATCCAGAAATTTGAGTAGAGCAAGAAAAAATAAAGAAGATAGGAAGGGACAGGATAGGATGGAGAATAGAGGGAGTTATTCAACAGTGGTGCCTGACATAGAGCGGGGACTTAGATTCTTCTTGAATGAATGAATGAATGAATGAATGAATGAACGAGTAGTTAAGTGAATGGATAGGTGGATGAGTGGTTGAATGAGTGAATGGATGAATGTGTGAATATATGAGTGAATGGATGGAGGGAATAAATTGACTTGAAAAAGATGAGTGTGGAAAGATGGGTACAACAGAATCCTATCTTGCCTCTATGGGCTGGGCCCTTTTATGGAATATCTGCTAAAAAAACAAAAACAAAACAAACAAACAAAAAAACCAGAACTGGCAATGGTTCCAATCATCTGAACATGGCATGAAATGACAGATTCTGACTCAGGCTTCTCCTTATTGTTTAGGTTTGAACAAGTCAGAAGATACCTGAGGACTAGAGGGTGGAATAAACAGTCTCTTCAATGTTGGGTACCAAGCAGGAAAGGTTATAGAGATAAGCAAATGAAATTCCTTTTCAGTTTGATATAGAAAACCTGGGCATTTAACTAAATCCTAAATATCACATAAATTCTGATATTAAAGGAAAACAGTGCTGAATAGAAAACAGAAAGATGTTTACACAAAAGCACTGATGACACCAAATGAGAGAATGGGGCAAGGATAAACAGCTTAGCAAGGAAAAAGTTTATGGCTTTGCAGCCAAAAATACAGAACAATGCCAAGCTGAGTCTTGCCTCTGCCATACCAGCACTTTGCATCTCCATCAGTAACAGAAGATTACCCCCCAGGGTGCAGTACCAATCTCCTGGGCCCTAAGAAGTATGCAGAGTTTTTCTTTCTCTTTTTTCCTTTCCTTGTTTCTAAAAGACTGCTGAACCAGTTTTAGAATGCATACTGCTTTTAACCAGACCTGTGCAGATTTTTGAAATATGGTTCTTTTTTATGTCATTGTCTGACTTTGGACAACCGTTGTTAATTTAAATATTGATTAAATACCATACATTGTAATGTAAAGCAATTTTTTTATGACCCTTGGCAACTTACTGAGCCTTGGTTTTCCAACCTGAGGGCAGTGGGGGCGCGCCTGGGTAGCACAGTCGTTAAGCGTCTGACTTCGGCTCAGGGAGTGATCCTGGCGTTCTGGGATCGAGTCCCACATTGGGCTCCTGGCTGGGAGCCTGCTTCTTCCTCTCCCTCTCCCCTGCTGTGTTCCCTCTCTCGTTGGCTGTCTCTCTGTCACATAAATAAATAAAATCTTTAAAAAAAAAACACATTCAAACACAATTTAAAAAAAAAAGAATGAGGGCGGTGGGGCAAATTCATAATTTTCCATGAAGGATTATATCAGGTAACCACTGTGAAAGTTTTTTCTAGACTTACTGTGACCCCTTTTATGAAATTCTGTGGTCCCAGAAGACTATACTTATATTATATCCTGTATCTTGGAGGCTAGGCTTATCAAATAGAGTTGCCCACTATTTCACTATGTAGATGAAGACAGCAAATCATTTGCCAGAAAATGTTCTTTGTTTTGAGAAGAATGTAGTGTTTCTTCTCAGATATGTATTAATAAGGACAGTAGGTCTTCCTTGTAACAGTTCAAAGCTGGAGGAGGTCACAAGTTCTAAAATCAAGGAAACTCTACAAGCCAAAGGCTCAAGGCCAAGACCATTCCTTTTATGATAATTTATAGAATGGTTTGAAAGGATTTTTACTGAAGACTTTGGTGGAACAAAATACATAATGGGAAGAGGGACTCCGAAATGGAAATCCAATTTCAGCTCTAAGACTTTGAGAGGTTGAGGTTGGCATAGGTGTGGCCAGCTGTTAACCTGAAGTTATTAGAGATGGCTCAGAGTTTAGGACAGATAGTCCTTCCTCATAGCAGGAGATGAGCGGGTGGCAGCTAGAGTATGTCTGTCCTTTCCATGGTCTCTTGGAAAATTTAGAGGTGGAACAGACATTAAAAATAAGCAAAAATTGTTCTCTGGTAATGTGGCATGTGAAGCTCAGATACTTCCCTCGGATATTGAAAAGAGAAGATTAAAAAAAAAAGAATCAAGTCTGAATCTGATCAGGTCTCTAGATCTATGGGAAACTTAGAAAATAATATAAGTGGCATAAGATCATATTATATGACAACATGGGTAATGACCAGTAAAATGCTGATAGGAACTCTGCCAGATAAACAACCTAGTTTCTATAAAAAATAAATTGGAGGGAGAGTGAAAGCATGAAAAAGAGATTGAAAGAGACTGAATGAAGGACACAGCAACCTACTGTTGACCCGTTGGAATAATGACACTCTTCAATCCTGGTTTGAACACACACAGAGAAAATGAAGAGGAGAAAGACACAGAGAGAGACAAAAAGGAATCCAAGTAGTGGTTCGATATTCAATAATATTAAAAAATTAATAATTTTTCTTACGTTGACATAGTATTATAATTTTTAAAAGGAGCATCCATAAATGAAACTTGCACACTTAAATATTTAGGAGTGAAATGAGAGAGTTTAAGTGAGAGTGTGCCTTATTGGCACCAGAAGCTAGTGTAGCAGGTCATGAATATGATGCTGAGAGTACTCTAGAGAACTGTGCTTCCTTCCTCCAGGAGGACCAGGAACATGCATGCTCCTTGGTTCCTTTCCTCAATACTTCTTTCTTTGGCAATATTGAAGAGTTTATTCCAATATATGGCTTTCTATGTTTCAGATATTGTAATTGATTTCATTTGTACCTAAATACTTTCTCCAGAATTAAGGTAACCTACAGTTAGTTAGGATTAGAAGGAACACATATCATTGTTTATCATTATGTAGGAAAATTGGATGTGTTAGATGCTAATGGCATGTTGTCATTATGGGTACTGACTTGTACTGCACAAAGCTCCACAGTGGCTTTTTGCATTGTTTACAGTGTTTCTGCAATAGCATGAGATGTGCTGCTGGAATGCAGCTGGGACAACTTTGAATTTGGAAAAAGATCCATTCCTGTCAGAAGTGATTCACAGGTTTTCATTTTCTGGTGAGATGATATCAGGCTCCCTATTTTAGCTCTGAGGCATAAAGGAAATGTTAAATTTTCAATCTTTTTCCAGATACTGTTTTCTAATGTGGACTTTGACCATTTATTCTAATGGAAAAGCAGTTCAACTCAGATTCATAGAATGCATTCATCTCCAACCATCCATCCATCTATCCATCCATCCAACCAATCTCCATCCATCTATCCATTCATCTGTTTATTCATTGAATTCATCCATCTACCCATCCATCCATCCATCCATCCATTCATCTGTCCATTAATTCATCTATTTATATTCACACATTTACTTCTTATCTATATGTCTTCTTTGTAATTTCTTTGGGTATTTTATATGACCAGTTGATTTTTCTTTGATATTTGTCACAATTATTGATCACCAACATCAACATTTTGGGGGATACCTTCATATTTCAAAGGACAAGGTTACATTAGAAGGAGAGAGTAATCTTAAATATTAACTTACTATATAACCTCAGATAATTATAATTTTTCTGTGCTTAACTTTCTGGATCTATAATTATTTATCAAATACCATGCTCTGAGAAAAAATAACTTTTCCAGGAAAAAATCACTAATGATTGCATATCATGTTTAAAAAAACTATTTAAAGAGATGGGATATCCTTATGTGAAATGAAAAGAATGCAATACTCTTCCAGAATAATCTCAAAGTTATAATATACAGAGTAAAGCATAGTGAATGCAAACATATTGAAATTATCTTTCTCTTATCTCTCAGCTTCCTATAATTAAAATACACTTATTTATGAGCAAAAAAAAATGTTAGGAAAGGAATCCATGACAATATAATGAGGTAACCAGTGTGAAAATCCTAAAAAACTGATGTCTGATGTATTTGTTTGTACGTGTTATTTTGTTTACCAAGTTGCTGTAGATCAGAGAAGGGTAATCCAGTGGGAAGGTAAAATAGATAAATAATGGTATCCTATTATAATCTTTCTGACTATATTAAATTCAGCAATCATCTATTAGGTGTTTTCTATGCACAAGACACTAGGCTTGATCCAATAAAGCTATATAAATGAGGGAAGATAAATCAAAAGAGTGAATCTAGTTTTCAGGTGTTATTTGACCTGGATTGAACAGATTAATTGGAACAGATATTTTGATGAGAAAATCCCAAGTGTGGGAGGCACGTGGGTGGCACAGTTGGTTGAGCATCCGACTCTTGGTTTCTGCTTGGGTCATGATTTTAGGGTTGTGGGATCAAACCCTGTGTGGGGCTCCATGCTCGGTGCTGAGTCTGTTTGTGACTCTCTCTCCATCTCCCTTTGCCCCTCCCCCCACTCTCTCTTTCTGTCTCTCTAAAGAAAAAAAAATCTTAAAAAAGAAAACTCAAATGTGGAATGTTAGTGCCAGAATGAGATTTAAAGAGCGTTTAGTCCAGCACTCATAATTAACATGAAGGAAAGTGAAAGGAAATACATACATGCAGAAGGATGAAGCATTAGGTAACATACTTCCACCTGCATATCATTGGTCAACACTGAACCAACATGGTTCCCTCTAGCCACTGGAATCTGAAAAAGGTAAGCTTTTAGCCTTCCATTGACTGTAGTTGAGAATGGAATGGAAAAAGTGTATGCAATGGAATGTTAAATGAGTTAGCGTAAAGTGTGAGCTTTCATGATTCCAGACACAGGGCTCTTCATTAACTGCTTACCCCTTCCATTGAGCTTTGTTCTAAAGACTGGTTAAAAACAAAACAAAAAATCCTTGATGTCTAAAAACTGTTTGGAGGAGGCGAGAAGAATGGGCTAGTCACTTTCTTCAGATACTAAAAGTGTTGCCACATGAAAGAGGAATTGAGCTGTAAATCCCCAAAGAGAGGTCTAGAACCCACAGGTGGACAATGAGAAAGAGATTCCAATTCAAACTAACTAGGAACTTTCTTCTAGTCAGAGGTATGCAAGGTGGCATGGGCCTGCTAGGCAAAGAAGTGTGTTCCTCATTGCCTAGAGAAATCAGGGATAGGCAAGGAGACCACTAGGGACTTACAAAAATGCCTGAAAATTCACCATTAGTGACTTCCTGCAGACTTCTTCCATCCTGCATGAAAGGGTCTTCCATCATTTTAGTGAGGAAAGATAACTTTAAAAAAGCATCTCAGGATGTTTTTCAAATGCAGATAACAATCATAGTATTTATGAGGGCTTTTTATATACCAGATATTTTACTAAGCCAGTTAGATGCATTATATCATTTAAATCTGGAAACAACCCTACAAGTTAGGTACTATTATTATATCCAATTTTCCGATGAGGAAAATGAAGCACAGAGAGAGGTTAAGTTACTTGCCCTAGCCACACAGCTAAGTGATAGACATAAATCCAGGGATTTTGATGCCTAAGCTTGCCCTTATAAACCCCTATATTATTCATAAGTGAATGAAGTTCATTTCTCACCACTTCCAATACTACCACCCTTTTCTCAATCACCATCATCTCTTGCCTGGATTTTTGCAGTAAATGCCTAACAAGCCTTTCTGCCTCCAACCCTACCATCTTCAGTCTATTCTCCATCCAGGAGCCAGTGTGATACTGATAAAGTTGAAACCCTGATCACACCATTTCTCAATTGAGAACCCTTTAACTGCTTCTTATTTTTCAGGAAAAAGGCCAAGGTCCTCACAGTGGCCTACGAGGCCCTACCTAATCACCTGTCCTTTACACTCTGCCCTTTGCTCCATCTCTTTCCCCTTGTTTTGCTCTGCTCCGGTCACACTAGCCTCCTGGATGTTTCTCAAATAGGCCAGGCAATCCCCTAAGTGCTTTCTTCTCTCTCTGCCTTGAAGGTTCTTCCCTAGAAATCTATATGTTTCGCTCCTTCACCCCTTTTGTGCCTTGTTCCAATACCACTTGTTTCAACAAGGTCTTCCTTGACTATCCTGTTTAAATTTCAGTTCTTCTACTCTACTGCTAGCTTTCTCTGTGACTCTACTTAGCTTTATTTTTCTCCATGGCACTTAGGATGCTTTCCTATGTCTCCCTTGGCTAGCATGTCACATCCATGATAGCAGCCATTTTTGTCCCTTTTGTTCACTGCTGGATTCCCAGTTCCCCAGTAAGAGAGCAGTGGGAGGGAGGAAGAGAATATTTATTGCCATGGCTTCTGGCTCCCACCCTATGGGGTGACCTCAAGTTAGCTGTGTTCCCTGAAGTCACTGCTTCTCTTAAGGTAGTCCTCTATTACCAGTCTCCCTCCTTATGAATTCCAATAATGCTACCTTCCCTTTGTACCTGTGGATTTAGGATGTTTTGAGTCCAGCATTGCTCCACACTGCTCCTTGTGGTTTCCCTTCACCCTGCCCACACTTTTGTAATGTGTCCTTACTAAAAAAATCCTAATTTGAGTTTGCCATCTGTTTCTTGCTGAGGCCCTGACTTATATAGTGCTCAATAAGTATTTTTGAATGAATGATTAAAAACCAGATTTTTAAGGGCAAAAGGGGCTTTCACAGGTTTATATTAAATTTTACACATATCTTCATATCATCTCCAATGAGTAAGACTGTTGTAATTCTAACTCTTAAAGATTCAGTGAATGTTCACAACTACAGAATTTAGAACATTTCTGATTACTTTTAATGAATTTAAATATAAAATTCTAAGGTACTTGGGATGCAAAAATAGATTTTTTGTTTTTTATTCTTCTAAATGTATTTTATATCCATAAAGATTTAATTTCTTAATAACCTGCAGAGATCTGAGTCTACAATAATTAATTTAAAACAAAGCAAGGAAATACCACCTTTTTGACACTCAATAATTGATTGAAGATATCTTGTTAGAAGCTAAAAGACAAATAATTTGATTTAATTTAAATCAACATTTTTACATTATTTGTTAGCATGAGACCTGTGGAATTTCATTTCAACCTAGACAAGAACAAGAAAAGAGAAATTAGCATTAATGAAGCTCTGACCTCTCATGAGATTTTAAGAGCCTGAGAAGTGCTTACTGATTAATGCTAATGACTGGCTTATAGAAATAGTTTGAAAGCAAAGAATATAGATGTGGACTTATCTTTCTCATACTGAATCTTTGCTTAAGTAGTGACCACACTAAGATGGTACTTATTTAGTTGCTATCACTATATTTTTCCCTCCTAGAAAGTTTAATTACATTACACAATATGGACATGGGTGGTCTTTTCTTAAATAGGAGTGCTGTGGAATGGTTGGTGAGGTGAGACAAAGTCTTCCTTTGGAAATTTGTGGAATGGTACCTGGCCAATTGATAAGTTAAAAATCTGTTAAATTGGTGATGTGTATTGCTTAGAGTTCCACCGTTGGATCAATGGGTTGTCATCTTGATTTCTATTTCTCCTCATTTCTGTCTAGTCACTTAGATTGTGTGTGTTTGTGTGTGTGTGTGGTGTGTATGTGTGTCTTCACATCTCACTTGCCTTTAAAATACGTAGTAAAAAATATTTCTGATCATTGCATCATATCTTGGTTTGGAAGTCCAATGTTTTGCTTCTATCTGGAAACTTTGATTTCAAGAAGAGTTAGACCTTAGCTTTTCCAAAGGAACAAATTTCTAAATGGAATTTAAGTTAATATTTTTATGGCTTATGTAATCCATTTATTAGACTATGTTGGTTAACTATTGTTACATAACAAAGAGCCACAAAATATCAGTGGTCTACCACAGCGAACATTATTTTTCTTCATATACCTACAGGTCATCTGGGAGTTGATTGATCTAGACTGGGGTTGTCTGGCCAGCTTTGTTGATGTTGTCTGGACTCATTCAAGTATCTGTGGGTTGGCTGGGGGATCAGTTGATCAAGGCTGGTTGATTGGAACAGCTTGGCTGGGTGTCTCTGCACCACATGTTCACCTCTTGGGGCTAGTGGTCAAGCCCAGACATGAACTTCTCACAACGATGCCAGAAACACAAGAATGCAAGCAGAATCATTCAGGACACTTTCAGGCCTAGGCTGGAACTGGCCTGATTTCACTTCCATCTCATTTTTCTATTGGCCAAAGCAAGTCATATTTTTTAGTGTGAGTAACTGCAGAGTTAGACAGCAAAATGTATTGATACACAGGGGTGGACGTGAAGAATTGAGGCTAATGATGCAGTATACCACAAAGACCATCTGATCCAAGATCATTTAATATAATTAATTTTCTCAGTTTTCTATTTAAACTCAATGGTAGCATTTCTTTGCAAAGTACTGGGCTGGTTCCTTCTACATGATGTTTCTTTAGAACTTCATTTTCCTACTCTATTCTAAAACTCAATCTACCTTATCTTGAGCAAATTAGGAAAAGTTCTTTAATTCTAGGGGTTTTTCTACTCCTTTGCAAAAAATGCTAATCAAAATGCTTGCTGTTTTTGATCTCACTTTGGTAAGTGCAATTAAGACCTTGTAATTTGAGAAATATAAAAGTACAATAATTACAGAAACATTGAACACATATGCAAATAATTCAATCCAAAGGCAACACATCCAAGTTTTCACTAAGTTTTACTAATTACATCATAAAAGTGAAAACAACTGAAATATTTTTTATAGTAGCAGTCCAGAATTTAGGCCTAGACCCAAAAGGGTATTTCCCTAGCTGATGGTTATATAAACTCTGAAAATAACCAGAGTTAATTTCCTAGCAAAAAAGAACAAAGGGTTGCATATACTATGGCAGGTTTATACTTCCATGAAGTCTTTGACCCACAAGCTTTGGTTATTTATAAGTTTTGTGGCAAACAACTTTTTGACAGTTATAGAGGTCATACATATGTCTAGAACAATGTAAATATTTTGGTAAACTGGACAAAGAGGTAAATATAAGTAACTAAGACATCTGCAGGAGCTAGTTTATGATGAATCTTGATTTTGCTGCAGAGCCAAGTTTGTGAATACTCTAGATTAAGGTGTGTTGAGGCCTTCCTTAAAGACTGGAGGGGAGGGCTTACCAGGAGTCTGTTTCTATGAATGTTAGGAGACCTTTTGGGAAAGAATCTTCCTGAAAATGTAAAATGTGTATGTTGGTACAATAACAGCTCCCAAGCATTGGCAGGGAGAAGGTGATTTTACTCTTAGTGATTGATAAGTTTCTGTAGTGTTATATTTGGCTTTCTTTCTCTTTATTTTTTGTGTATCTATTACAGGTTTTGGGTTTGTGGTTACCATGAGGTTCATATATAACATTCCAAGTACATAGAAGTCTATATAAAGTTGATGGTCACTTAAGATCAACCACATTCTGAAACAAAACAAAATGAAACAAAACAAACACCCCCCCAAAAAAACCCCACCAACTTCTTTCTTTACTCCCTCCTCCACATTGTATGTATATTCTATAATACATTACATTTTCTTATTCATAATTTTTCTTATGTCTTATTATGGCCATTTCTTTTCAACTTAAAGAAGTCCCTTTAAGATATAAGGCTGGTTTAGTGGTGATAAAGTCCTTTAACTTTTGTTGGGGAAACTCTTTATCCCGCCTTCAATTCTGAATGATAACTTTGCCAGGTAGAGTATTCTTGATTGTGGGTGTTTTTCTTTCAGCACTTTGAATATATCATGCCACTTTTTACTGGCCTAAAAAGTTTCTGCTGAAAAATCAGCTGATAGCCTTATAGGGTTTCTCTTGTATGAGGCTTTTCATTTCTCTCTTGCTGCTTTTAAAATTCTCTATCTTTAACCTTTGACATTCTAATTATTGTATGTTTTGGTGTGGACCTCCTTGGATTCATCTTGTTTGGAACTCTCTTTGTTTCCTGGTCCTGGATGTCTATCTCCTTTCCCAGTTTAGGGAAGTTTTCAGCTGTTATTTCTTTAAATAAGTTATCTGCCCCATTTTCTCTCTTCTTTTTCTGGGACCCCTTCAAGGTTAATGTTCACTTGGTATTGTCCAAGATATCCCTTAACCTATCCATGCTTAAAAAATTCATCTCATTTTGCTTTTTGTTACCCTGTTTTCCAGATTGCTGATATGTTATCCTTCATCTACTAATGTATTGTTGATTCCCTCTAGTATATTTTTTATTTCAGTTATTGTATTCTTAAATTCTGATTAGTTCTTTTTAATATTTTCCATTTCTTTATTGAAGGTCTCACTGAGTCTTCCACTCTTCCTTCCAGCCCAGTATCTTTACAATCATTACTTTAAATTTTTTAAATTTAATTTTTAAATTTCACTCTATTTTACTTTAATTCCAATATAGTTAAAATACAGTGCTACCATTACTCTAAATTCTTTATCAGGCATATTGCTCATCTCGGTTTCACTTAGTTCTTTTTCTGAGGTTTTGTCTTGTTCTTTCTTTTGGAGCATATTCCCCTGCCTCCCCATTTTGCTTGACTTTCTGTGTTTGCTTCTATGGTTTAGATGAAACAACTACTTCTCCTAAACTTGAAAGAATGATCTTGTATGTGGTCATCTAGTATGCAGATGCTTGATTGTGTTTGCTTGGTGACTTTCACTGGCTGGCTAGAGCTGTGGGTGGTGTAGGCTGGGAGTCCCAGAGCTTTCCACAGAGTGGGCACCCTGGCAGGTGGCTAAGGCTAAAGTGGGTGCAAGCCAGGGCATCCCGAAGTTCTATATAGAGAACATGCCCTGGCAGGGCAGCCGGAGCTGGTTGGTGTGGGCCAGGAGGTGCCTGGGCTCTCTGTGCAAAGGGTGCCCTGGCGGGACAGCTGAAACTAAAGTGTGTGCAAGCCAGGAAGACCCAGGGCTCTATGCACAGAGGGCACCTTGACAGGATAGCTGAAGCTGAAGTGCATGTAAACTGGGGTGTTCCAGGACTCTCTTTACAGAAGGTTCCCTGGAGAGGTGGCTGAAGCTGAGGCACAGTATAGGCTAGGAGGTCCTGCGGCACTCTGTGCATGGGGTGCCCTGGCAGGACAGCTAAAGCTACAGTGGCTGAAGGCCAGTTGTGGTCCTGGGCTGAAGCTGGATTTGGTGTAAGCCAGAGTGTCCCAGGGTTCTCAATGCAGGAAGTGTCCTGGCCAGGTGAATAGAGATAAGGCCAGTGTAGTTGGGAGTGTTCTAGGGTGCTCTGCACAGGAGGCACCCTGGCAGTGTGGCTGGATCTGAAACAGAAATCAGCCAAGAAATCCCAGAGTGCTCTGCACTGAGGGCGCCCTAGCATGCTGACTGAAGCCAAAGTGGTACGGGCCTGGAGTGTTCCAGGCTGCTTTGTGCCTCTGTCATCTTGGCACGAAGGTTGGAACTGTAGTGAGCTCTAACCAGTGTGCGCCACCCTGTGGCTGCCTTGGTGGGATGGCTGGGGCTGGTGTGGGGTAAGGGCCTGGGTTCACTGAGGTGACATGCCAGTTAGGACACCCAGACTGTGTACCCATCTGTGCTTTCAAGGGGGAGGGGGAGTGTAGACCCTGTCAACCCCTCCCACCCATATAGCTTTCCATTTGGTGAAGTTCTAGGGCTGACTCTTTTATATCCTCATTGCTCTTTAACCTTGGCTTTTTTTCTGTGCACAAGGACAGAGGAATGTGTTCCCGGTTCTCAGTACTATCCCTTCCCACTGCAGTTAACAGCATCATTGGGGGCGTCTTTGTTACCATGTCTCCAGCTCTCTTGCTGTTTTTTTTTTTTTTTCTATTCTATCTTTTGTTGTGCAGAAGCTGTTCAGCCTGCCCTCAGTTCTTCAGAAGAAATTGTTCTATGAATAGGGGTAATTTGGTATGTTCTGAGGAGGTGAGTTCGGGGTGATTTTAAACACCATCGGCAGATCATCCTTGGTTACTGCCTAGATGGATTGGCTTAACTTTTAGTATGGAGGGAGAGGAAAAGAGAGAGGGATGCAAACAGAGGGGAAGGAATGGATTACCAATGCAACTGAAAGTCTTTCTCCAAAATTCTAAGTAATATGGAAGGCATAGGTATTCACTCTTCTTAAACCTGTAGGAAGAAACATTTCTACCTCTTTCCTCAAGTTCCTGACTCAGTATATGATGGGCTTGAGGGTTGAATGAACTTTTGTTCCTCATACCTCTTAGGGAGTGCAACGTTAGGGGAGGTGGAAGAGCTAATCCTATGTGGAGAATTTGCTCACTGGGACATATCTACTAGTGAGCAGGATGCTTACATGTGATACCTTTTCCAAGATTTTACTTTCTGGCCTTTTTGTCTCCATGCACTTAGCCTGGGAAGAGCCCACAGCCCATATTCTGAAGAAGGTGCTGTGAACTAGAACAGTCTCGATTTAGGACTATCAGGGATGATTTCCTTAATTAGTCCACAGTTACAATGATTTTGCTTTACAATGGTCTCATTTAGCAAGCAGTGGAAAAGATACACATGAGATAAGGATACCGGGTGATACACATAAAGGTGGTGCACAGCTCCTTGCTGCCTCCTTAACTCTCATGGAAGCATATCAGAACACAAGAAGCTATATCTCAGCAGCCCGTGCTGAGTGAAGAATCCTCCAGAGCAGAAGAACCCACAAGGTAGGAGGAAGATTGGCAAGTCAAATTACCTAAAATGAATGTCTTGATGTCCTATACACACATACATTCTCAGTTTCTTTCATGCTATGTCTTTGGGGCAAGGCTTCCATGAAGCAGTATTGTGGTTGGCTTCCCTTCTCATTCTCCAAGCTCGATCTGTTCTGTGTGTAACTGGGTGTATACAGTAGGACTGTTTGTGTAAGTGATATGGAGTCAGGTTTGTGTGCACGTGTGAGCTTGCAGGCTCTAATATCTAAGTTTAGAATGGGAGGCAGGAGTCTCTGCTTTGCCTTCCTAACTATGCTTTCCAGTGGCAGCATTTCGAATATTCCCATACAAATTAACCAGTGCCTTATTTCTTATTTGTCTTGTGTTTGTGTTGTGTCATTCTGAACTACCAACTAGGTATATTTAGTGGTGAGTAACAAAGGTGAGGCTGTCTGTTTTATCCACTACAGCAGAGAATACAGAATGCAGCTGCCCCATTGAGGACACTGGGCAATCAGCAGGGGAGGGCACCAGCCATATTGGAAATTTGGCAGCTCTAGCAAAGCACAACATGAGCACAGCATGACTTCAGGCGACATTGATAAAAAATGTCATCAGAGGCAGCATCAGTGAAATTGCACATTCACCAGGCTTCACAGAGATTGGAGGCTTGCTGATAGGGCCACACAGAGCCAGAGCTAAAGCCAGAGCAAAAGAGGAAGTTGGTAGCTGAGAGGCCTTGCTTTTCAATACCTGTGGGGCATCTCTAGGGGACATGCAGGAATTCTTGGGGGAGGCTTTTAAGAGGATCTGGAAGATATTCAATAATAAACAAGGGAAGAATTAGAAACTACTGTGTTTCTATAAATGTGATTCTCTGTCATCCCCTAACTGGTAGGGCCTGGGGAAACACAGGTGCTAAGGAGTTTGGACAGGTGTTTGGCATACCTTTTTACTAATTCTAGTCATACCTAATCCGATAGCCAACTCGGGTGCTTAAAATAAACTGATTGGTTTCATGATCTTAAATCTTTTATTTTTTTTCGCTGTTGTTGACTGTAAATGGGGAGCTTTTTACACCTATTTTTAGCATTTTGACAGCTTCTGCATTACTGATTCCTGAATTTATCAATTAAAATGATATTGGTCTATGTCCCATGTACATGTGTACAGAGGAAAGTGATGGAGGGACAAATGGAGGAAGATTTAGCAATAATGCAGAAATATCAAGATTTTGCTTTTTTTTTTTTTGAGAGAGAGAGAAAGCATGTGTGGGAGCAGGGTGGGAAGGGCAGAGGGAAAGGGCGAGAATGAATCTTAAGCAGGCTCCACACCCAGTGCAGTGCCTGCCATAGGGCTCAATCTCACAACCCTGATACCCTGATATCATGACCCAAGCTGAGATCAAGAGTCAGATGCTTAAGTGACTGAGCCACCCAGGCACCCGAGGAATATCAAATTTTAATCTACATTACATTCTAAACCTCACAAAGATTACTTTTTTGATTAAAACTTCCAATTTGAATTCCTAGCACAGTATGTGAGCTATAATAGATAATATATTTTGTTGGATAAATATTTATTACATTTGTATATTATTATCTAAAACAAACAGTCCAAAAGAAGTTGTACTTTGGAGAAGGACTGAGAGATAGGAAGTAGATTGATGAAAAAGCAAAGGAAAATTAAAAACAAAGGATTTTGAAGAGGGAGAGTGACATGAATCTGTTGCATTAAACTCTAAAGCCACTGTCAGTTTAACGTTTTTCTTGGGTTTTGCTCTTTGTACAATATTGCCTCTTCAAACAGTAAGGAACAGTGCATGTATTTTCTGGTGATGTTTGTTGAAGAAAAGTAATTCAGGGCATAAGACAGAACAGACTCTTGGCTGCATATGAACAATTTGTTCCAAAAAATCAGATTTAAATGTTATTGTAGTGATAAAATGAAGGCATTTTCAAGATCTGCCTTACTGAGACCCTGGCCTCTTATGCTAACTCACATCCCTGCATCAAGAAAATGGCCCTATCTCCTTTGATGAGGCCATCTGAATTGGCCGGGGGCGGGGGGAGGAGAAGTGCTGAAATGGCATCTACCCACTGTTGTCCCCATGTAGTCACTTCAGAATAGCAGAGAACTGCCAACAGGTACCCTCAGAGTTATGTAAGAGTTCTGAATATCAAAACCAAAAAAGACATCCAGAGCTATAGGCAGCCTAATGTATATTCTCAAGGTGAAAGCTGGATAGTTCTTTTTCTTCCTTAAATATAGATCTTTGCTGTAAAATGAAATGCCACGATCAATCGTTGGATTTCACTGCTACAACTTGTTCAGTTCTTTTAAACTAAATTGTGGTTAAATCCCCCAACAAAAAATGAAATCAAAGTAAAATATTGATGAGGAAAAGAAAGAAGTTGTGAATCTCCCTGTCCTTCTGACCCAGTGTTGATGACAATGGCATTGCACTTTCAAGAAATAATAAAGGAGGTTTTGTCAGTTTCAATACACTCAAAAGGCATCTTGTGGTTATTTGTGATGTGTTTATTTCACACAAATACTTGCCATAGGAGTTTTTTCCTTTGAGAGTATTTTATGGAATTGCTGTAGTAAAGATATTTTTATCTTGAATTATTTCATTGATGGTTTCTTGCTCTCCATTCTCTCTAAACTTTTTTTTTCTGGACCTGTTGGATGGATTGATCCTTTAATTTCTTCTCTTTTCTCCCCTATTTTCTTTTTCTTCATTTCTCTCTCTCTCTCTCTCTCTCTCTCTCTCTCTCTCATATATTAAATATCCCTGACATTCTCTTGACTTCCTTATTTCTGCTGTCATGTTTTACATCTTTATGCCTTCTTTCTTATTCCTGGAATGGTCCTTTTTTTTTTTTTAATAGCATCCTGTTCTTATTCCATGAGTGCAATGTATTCCATTATTTCTCTGAGTATATTGGTGTGTGCTTATGTGAGAAGTTTCTTCACCCAACTGCCTTGTTTTCCTCCAATTTGTTTCCTATTTATTTGTTTTAGTCCTTATCTTTTGAATTAGAACCTTTTTTCAATGGCTGGCAATCCTTGTTTGCAAGCTCTTCTTTAAGAGTCAGGGACACAAAAGCTGATTTAGAAGCTCTGAGAATCTTTGTAGAGGGTGTCAACTGTGAACTACAATAGAGGATGATTAGGTTGGACTTTTTTTTTTTTAAGATTTTATTTATCTATTTGTCAGAGAGAGAGAGAGTGAGTGAGCACAAGAAGGGTTAGCTGCAGGCAGAGGGAGAAGCAGGTGCCCCACCAAGTAGGGAGCCCGATGTGGGGCTTGATCCCAGAACCCTGGGATTTTGACCTGAGCCAAAGGCAGATGCCTAACCAGCTGAGTCACCCAGGCATCCACGGTTGGAATTTTAATGGGAAGTCCATCATATCAAGATCCTTGGTCTTTCCTCTGGGTTGTTCAGATTCCACAGACAAAATTCTTAATTTTCCAGCCTGAGAGCCTGGTGGGAAAGAGAGAGGCTTTTTTTTTCTTCACTCAGCATTCTTCTCTTGAGTTCCACCAAAGTTGTTTTATATATCAATAGGAAATATAAATGGAATCATACAGCTTTTTTTCACTCAGCATAATTCCTTTGAGCTCCACCAAAGTGGTTGCATGTATCATAGTCCATTCATGTTATTACTGAGTGGTATTCTGTGGAGTGGATGTAGTACAGTTCGTTTATCCACTCACGCACTGAAGCTCATTGGGGTTATTTCCAGCTGTTAGCTACTATGAATAAAGCTGCTATGAACTCTGATGTATAGGCTTTTGTATGAACATAAGTTTTATTTTCCTGGGAATGTCCAGGAAGTGGATTGCTGGGTACTATATTTAGTTTCAAAAGAAACTGCCAAGCCATTTTCCAGAGTGTGGTGCCATTTTGCAATCCCACAAGAAATGCATGAGTGATCCAGTTTCTCTGCATATTCTCCAGCATTAGATATTTTCCCACTTTTTTTTTAGATTGTCTGTTTTCTTATTATTAAGTTTTGAGAGTTTTTTTTTATATTCTGGGTACAAGATCTTTATCAGATTTGTTTTGTAAATAGTTTCTCTCAGTCCATGGTTTGTCTTTTCACTCTCTTAGTAATATCTTCTACAAAGCAAAAGCTTTTGATTTTGATGAAGTCCGATTTATCAGTTTTTTCATTTATTGACTGTACTTTTGTTGCCTTCTCTTTGAATGCTTAGCTTATTTCATGGTCACAATGATTTTATCCTATTTTATTCTAAAAGTTTTAGAGCTTTGAGTGTTATGTGTATGTCTTTGACCCATTTTAAATAACTTTTTATATAATACAAAGTATGGATCAAAGTTTCTTCTATATGTGTGAATACTGAATTGCTTCAGCACCATATGTTCAAGGCTATTCTTTCACCATGGAATTGCCTTGTATTGATCAAAAATCAATTGTGCATAGTTTTGAGGGTCTATGGACTGTTCATTGTGCTCTATTGTCTATGTATGCTTTTGCAAATGTCACAGCTTTATATTAGGACTTGAAATCAGGTAGTGTGAATCTCTCAACTTTATGCTTCTTTTAAAAAATTTTTGTGACTATTCTAGTATTTTACCTTTCCATAAACATTTTAGAATCAGCTTGTTAATATCTACCAAAAACCCTGCTAAGGTTTTGATTGGGATTATAATGAATTTATAAGCCAATAGGGGAGAACCAACATCTTAACAATATTGAGTCTTCTAATCTAGTCCATATTTTTTGTTGCCATCATAAGTGATTGTGCCAATTATCAATTTGTTTCCCATACCCCAGGTAATATTTTTTAGCTTTTAATTCTCAGAGTCTAAGACATTGTCTAGCATAGACTAAGCACTCAGTAAATATTTGTTGACTATTGGCCTTGATGTTAGAAAATTTGGGTTCTATTTCTGGCTCTACTCTACTCATTGTGATATTCTTGAGTAAGACACACAATACTCCTGAGCCTCATTGTACCCATCTGAAAATAATGCAGTGGGTTTAGATAATATGTAAGCATATTCGAGTTGTACTTATTCTGTGAGTCTATGACTGAGCCAATTTGACATAAATTGCTAAAGCGTATGATTTCCCTCTCCTATTCTGGATGGCTTATCTGGGCTAGGCAGGAGAATTAAGGGGAAAAAATGAACTTGTAAAAGTTTTTCTTACTCCATAGTTCAACTGAATTGAATACTCTTAGCATTAAATGTTTGAAACTTTGTTTTTTTATTGAAGTGTAATTAACATACAGTGTTATAAATGTTTGAAACTTCATGTGAATTTATTGGGATTAGTGGGTCAAGATGGAAGAGAAAAAAAGTCATGATGATACTTGCTCATATCCCCCTCCATTCACAGCTCTGTAGGAGAATGATTTAGCATGCAATATCCTCATAGTCTGGGCATTCTACAAGGGTGTGATTGGCATTGAATGATCTGATAATGATCACCAATGTGGTTGACTTGGTTATACATGATACTCATTAAAAAATTAAAAGCAGTTTGGCCTTATGGAATCATGCGAAGTAGACAGTTGTGGCAACCAGAGCAATTCCACTTATCTTCTCCCTTCCCTCATCCAACAACAGTAGTGCCTGTTTCATTTCTTACTGGTCACTCATTGTCTCTGGTTGTTACAGCAGAAGAAGGGATTTCATTTTCATTGGTTATTTACTCCTAAGACTAGTTCAGAGAAGTGATAGCCTAATTATTATGGGCTTAAATATTTTATCTTACATAGGGAGACAATATTTGATAATTCTTAATTTTAATCACTCTTGTGGTCAGGTCTTGCTGACCCATATGAAGAGTTATCTCCTTTCATTTACCCAAATTATTACAATCTAAATTAAAACTTTTGAGTATAATTCTCATACTATTTCAAAGCAAAGATAATTACAATCATATTTTTAAAAAAATATTTCAAAATTGTCACACTCACCTCTAGTATTCATTCTCTACCTCCGCAATTAGCATTGTGTATCTACCACTCAACAGAAACTGTTCTTGCAAAATTTATCTGTAGTTCCATTTTGTTTTTCCTTTACTCTTAGACTTGTCTGAGTTACTTAAAGCCTCTTACCACCATTTTCCCTTGGTGTTTTCTCCTCCTTTTTTTTTCCATAACACATCTTTATGTTAGTTTTTTTTTTTTTACCTCTCTGGTTACTTTATTCTTTCTCCTTTTCAAGTTTTGCCAGACTTGGAATGGCTTTACAACTATGAGGAGGAGGATGCAGTGGTGACCTGGAGAGACTGACAACCAGAAACCAGTTGGGGTCAGAAAAGGGGCAGTCATGGCAGATGTCAGCAGGGACAAATGACAATGAAGACTACCTCAATGCCTTGGTGCTGTGCAGCGCTTGTGGGACCAAGGGCACAAATGCAGCAGAAATGGGAAAGGACATGAATTGACTGAGGTTAATTTTTCACATCCAGAAAATGAAAGCTTAAAATAGAAATTAAATTCAGTTGTAGAAATAAAGTTATATTTTGGCAAATCTCAGTTTGTGGCTCAAGATTCAAGTTTACCAACATACAACACTTTCAGATGGCTCCGTCTTATATGTCATTTAACCCTGATAATATTATAAGGAAGTCAAATAAATTATAGTTGCTTTGCATTCAGAGTTAAATAAGCTTCCCAATGTCCATGCCATCCAACAGCAATAAGGCAAGAATTGAATTTCAGGGCTTCAGCTTCATAATGCCATGCTCTTTTCACTAGATCACATAACTGGGGTTAACTGGTCATTTAATAATTGCAGGAAAAAAATCTAACGATCCATCATCAGTGAGACTAATGTCAAGTCAGATCCAGAGGGAAAGAAGTGCTACTCAGTAGCAATAGAAACGATTTTATATGAACTACTTGTAAGTCAAACTAGTTGATACAGCCATCAATAGAGCTGATTGTTATGCAATATAAACTGAGCCATTCTACTTTGTCATTTTAGTGTCTAATAATGATTGCTGCAGACTTCAAAGTAGAGGAATAGCGTTTTAGAGTTGGATTTAACCTCTTGTGAAGTCCTTGTGTTTCACAGGTAGGAGAACAGAGATCCTGAAAGGTTTATATAGCTGGTTAGTAATGGAAACAGAGCGAGCCCCCAGGTTTTAAGATGGTACATTTTTCCTTACACCATCTTACCTTTGGGGAAACTAAAATGGTAGAATTATTATTTGGCTGAGCTGTAGAGGCTGAAAAAGTTGTAGGGCGTTCAAAGGAAGTCAGATTTACTTTGTCCTATATTTTTTAGGCTAGATGTTCTTCCCTGCCCATTATCAGAGTATTTCAGTAAGCCTGTTAGAGGGTATTTGTGTTATCAAGGTAATAAGCTTTCCATGGAAAATATGAATATTTTTAGCTTCTAAAGGTAGTGCTTGTTTCAGAGACTATTTGCCTAGGGTGTGGTGGGTGGTAAATATATCTTCAGTCCATTAACTTCTATCTTTCATCATCATTTTCAAATAGTTTTCTTTAAAAGACTTGAAGGTCATATAATTTTTGCCAGCCCTTTCAGACATCCGGGTCTTAGACCCATGTATTATTCTACTGTGGTATGGTTATCTAAATTGTCATACTTCTATTTGCTTATTGTTTTTTTCATTTTTTTCCTTTTCCTAGTGCTTTTCATTACTTTTTATCTCAGCTTCAATTACATCTTTCCTGTTTCTCTAATTGCCATAAATTGGATAGTAAGTATACTTTGTTCCAAACAAGGATACTGTCTTAATTCATCAACCATGTGGTCAATTAATTAGCCTAAATTCTTGAACACCTGTCAAGTCTTGCTGAGTTGGCAGGTTCTTTTCCTTCCTTATTTTCATTTTATGCTTTCTCTTTTTGACTAGTCATTTGGTTAAGTTCCAGTGATGAATAATGTGGTTTTGCTCCAGGTTAGAATGTTTTAAAACTGAAGTCTGACCCTACAGTCTCTTTCTGTGTCATATGAAAACATATTTAACCACATTTACTCTATCTTTACCTAATCTACATAATTTCCCAAGACTCGGTGTCAATTATTGAAATGTTGTTAGGGAGTTGAATTCTGGCTATTGCTGAAGTCCAGCCACTTACTTTTCAGCCCTAAATAAGGCTAACTGCATTAGCCTCCTAACTGGTTTTAAGTCTTTTTTATGTGCAAGGATTATATATATGCCTAGCTCTTCAAGTTTCTTATACTCTAGCCACACAAAGACACTCGATGGTCCTTAAGTATGTCTCAGTGTTTTGCCTTACTCGTTCTATCTACATGAAATGCTCATATCTTTTTCTACCCATTGAACACTAGATGACCACCTATGTAACAAGGCTCAGATGAAAGGTCACCTCCTCTATGAAATTTTGCTGACTCCTGGTATCTTAGGTTGGTTTCTAAGAAGCAGAGCCTGAGGCAAGGATTCAGATGCAATTGATTTAGGTGGAGATGCCCTTAGGAGGAAACTATAAGTGAATGAGGAAAGCAGGACAGCAAAGGACAAAAAGCAAGGTTGTTACTTTAGGACAAGTTTGCCTTGGCCTAATCCACTGGTGGTGGTGCAGGTGCCTTTAGGACATTAACCATACCACAAAGTTTTCCCTCCATGAGATGGGGGTGGGGAGCCAGACTTTTGTACCCCCATATTGATCTGTCATTAAATATAGGCTTTCTTGGTAGTTGGTGAATATTTCTAGCCATGTGGCTATCATCAACAGAGGGTAATTTTCTTGAACAAGGGGCATTTGTGAACTCTTAATAGCCAACATTCTCGGCACCCAGGACCCAGTAAATTTGATATGGAGGGACCCCAGCTGCATCTAAAATATGTACTAAATTAGATTTTTTCATCCCTCTGTGCTTGTACTTTATATAACTGTAGTTTGTGTATCTCTGATACCAACTACCCCATTTTCTTTTAATCTTCGGGGAATTAGAAATATTCAAAATAACCTAGAATAGTTTATTCTTATGTTAATATAGCATCCAATGGTTTCAACAGTAAAATTATAGTTCACATTAAACAAATACCTTTGATTGAGTGTTTCAGTTTGTAATGTGAATATGAATAAAAGCCAAAGTTTTAAGGTTTATGACACTTGGGTTAAGGATATAAGCAAGCAACTCATAAAAAATAATAGAAATAGCCCACAAGCATATAAAAAAAACATTAGTTTCATGAATAATCACAGTAATAAAAACTAGGATACAAAAAACACTCATAAAATTGGCAACTAGTACAAAATATTTTAGTACTTAGTGTTGGTATGGATGTAGGTGAATATATACTCTTATACATTGTTTATGGGACTATACCTTGGTATAGTCTTTTTTTTTTTTTTTTGAGAAGGGGATGTCAACCCAGCAATGGGTATCCAAAGTACATGACCTTTGGGATGCCTGAGTGACTCAATCAGTTAAGCCTCTGTCTTCAGCTCAGGTCATGATCCCAGGGTCCTGGGATTGAGTCCCTCATCAGGCTCCTTGCTCAGCAGGGAGCCTGCTTCTCCCTCTGACTGCTGCTTCCCCAGCTATGTGCTCTCTCTCTCTCTCTCTCTTTCTGACAAATAAATAAATGAAAATCTTAAAAAAAAGAAACAAAACAAAGTACATGACCTTTGATATAGGAATTTTACATTTTGGAGTGCAACCTAGAGAAATGATTGAAAGGTACCCAAAGAAAAGATTTTAATGAATAACATTTTTATTTCAGTACTGCTCATAATAGTGAAAATTTGTAAACAGTATGTCTAAAAATCAGTGATTGGTTAAATAATTTTGATACACTTAAATACTAAGAATTTAGCTTTTGAAATGATATAACTGTGTTTATTAACATAGAAAGATACTCATAATACACTGTTTAAAAAGCAGGTTATTATCAATAGATAATTGCCTCTATCATTTAGATATGACTCCCTGGCACTACAGCAGGACAAGAGATTGAATAAAGGAAGAATAATAATATATACCTAATAGCAACTATGTTACATTTGCCAATTACTTAGCTTCTCTGATAATTAATATTATTAACTGCAAAACAATAGTAGAAATAATACTATTTACTTAGCAGAAATATAAGAATTGGAGAAAATGTATTTAAAATGCCTAGCATAATACCTGATTTTTAGCAAACTTTTAGTAAATGCTAACAGCCATCACTACCATTACTACCACTACCACCAACTCTGCCAATATCAATCAAGAAGAAGGCATACCTACAGGTAGAGCAATTTTGAGGTGATTGTGGGATGAGGACTACTTGACACACACACATTTTTTTTACATTGGATATCAGGTTAAATCAGACTCACGGAATATTCCTGGTAGAAGAGATCTTTAAAATCATCTTGACTAACCCTCTCAACTTATGAATGAGACTCAAAAAGTTTAGAGGATTTCTGTAAGATCTCTCATTGTCAGAGCTAGGAGCAAATTTGGACCTTCAGATTCCCATCTGCATCCTCTCTGCTATTAACATAAGTGCCTTAACAGACAAAAACAAGCTCTCAAAGATGCACACTGAAGCGTGCTCAGGGCACTGGGACCCTTTCTCTATACAATTCCTGAACTCTTTTGTCCTATGCACAATTGAATGTTTATTGTTTTCATTTGTCTGAGACTCCTCCCATCTCTTCTTTTTATTCTTTGGTGAATTCCTCCTTTCACTGTGATCCCGGATGGACCAGCAGTAATATTATCTTGCACCTCCTGGCCACAAAGTGTTGGGGCTATATTAAGAATGGCCATCCATGGCACACCATCTCTCTTGTCACACCTCTAAGGGACACAAAGTAAGCAAGGTCATTAAGAATCCGTCTATGAATTTTTAATTTATTGATAGAAGAGAGAAGCTCCATCTTTCCTTTGTGAATGCTAAGTTGGGATGCCATACGCCTGCGTTTGTGGGTGGTCATGTTCTCTCTTACTCTACCAAAAGGAGAAGATCCAGATATGGTTGAATAGAAAGAATGAGACACACAGAGAAGCAGATCCAAGAAATGGTGAAAGGAAGCCTAAATAGTACCATATGAATTGATGACATCCCTAAGTCTAGTTACAATGAATGCCTTTCCCAGTTTCGCAGGCCAAGTGCTCTCTCTCACTCCCTTTCTCTTATCTTTTTCTCTTTCTCCTTTTCTCCTTCTCTCTCTATTCTAAAATTACATTGAGTTGAAGTTTTACTATTTGAAAGCACCAAATCTGTTCAACGCAGAACATTGCTTAATCTGGTCTTCAGTAACTGCCTTCTGTATTTTTAGGATATCCCACCCATTCCCTTCTATATCCTCAGTTATTAGCCAGGACACAGGAGGCATCCAGCATCCCTGAATTTCCTCCTGTCTGTTTTTCAGCTTCTAATGCTGT
Source organism: Ailuropoda melanoleuca (assembly GCF_002007445.2). NCBI lineage: Eukaryota > Metazoa > Chordata > Mammalia > Carnivora > Ursidae > Ailuropoda > Ailuropoda melanoleuca. The sequence goes on along the minus strand of NC_048223.1, from coordinate 21,508,687 downwards.
GGTGAGATGAACTATTTGGAGGTCAGACTGAAAATCTGTCAGAGGAGCTTTCTCTGATTTCTGTCTTTTCCTCATGAGTAGAAGTAGAAATTTTAGAGGTGAGTGAATGTAGCCCTGTTATTTTACTAAGAAGAAATCCATGTTTTGGAAGCATTTCCTAAGGTGAAAGGTAGAGCTTGACTCAAGTGTCACCAAATTTATGGTCCAGGGATATTTCCTTCACGGCAGCCTGTCCCTCCAATCTCACTGAGGTCATTTTCCTCCCCTGAAAATGAGAAAGATCCTTTGCTGCTTTGGTTCTGGTGAGTGAGAGGAGAGTTCACACCATGTTTGGATAATGGACCAATCCTTCTATGGTCATACATTTAACCTAGTTGCATGAGCTCTAAATTCCATAAAATTAATGTGAATGAGTGTGGGGTCTTTTACAAAGTCTATTTTACTTCCATATATCAATTTATCCAAAAATACTTAAAGATAGAATATCCTACGTCTTTTTTGATTCCAAAACTAACCATCTTCCTCAACTTCTGAATGGCTATTACTTCCTGAATACTTCTGGTTTCATTTCTTTTCTTTTTAAAAAAATTTATTTATTTATTTATTTATTTATTTATTTATTTATTTATTTATCAGAGAGAGAGAGAGCATAAACAGGGGGAGTGGAAGGCAGAGGGAGAAGAAGACTCCTGCTGAGCAAGGAACCCAATATGGGACTCAATCTTAGGACCCTGGGATCAGGACATGANTCTCTCTCTCTCTCTCTCTCTCTCTCTCTCATATATTAAATATCCCTGACATTCTCTTGACTTCCTTATTTCTGCTGTCATGTTTTACATCTTTATGCCTTCTTTCTTATTCCTGGAATGGTCCTTTTTTTTTTTTAATAGCATCCTGTTCTTATTCCATGAGTGCAATGTATTCCATTATTTCTCTGAGTATATTGGTGTGTGCTTATGTGAGAAGTTTCTTCACCCAACTGCCTTGTTTTCCTCCAATTTGTTTCCTATTTATTTGTTTTAGTCCTTATCTTTTGAATTAGAACCTTTTTTCAATGGCTGGCAATCCTTGTTTGCAAGCTCTTCTTTAAGAGTCAGGGACACAAAAGCTGATTTAGAAGCTCTGAGAATCTTTGTAGAGGGTGTCAACTGTGAACTACAATAGAGGATGATTAGGTTGGACTTTTTTTTTTTTAAGATTTTATTTATCTATTTGTCAGAGAGAGAGAGAGTGAGTGAGCACAAGAAGGGTTAGCTGCAGGCAGAGGGAGAAGCAGGTGCCCCACCAAGTAGGGAGCCCGATGTGGGGCTTGATCCCAGAACCCTGGGATTTTGACCTGAGCCAAAGGCAGATGCCTAACCAGCTGAGTCACCCAGGCATCCACGGTTGGAATTTTAATGGGAAGTCCATCATATCAAGATCCTTGGTCTTTCCTCTGGGTTGTTCAGATTCCACAGACAAAATTCTTAATTTTCCAGCCTGAGAGCCTGGTGGGAAAGAGAGAGGCTTTTTTTTTCTTCACTCAGCATTCTTCTCTTGAGTTCCACCAAAGTTGTTTTATATATCAATAGGAAATATAAATGGAATCATACAGCTTTTTTTCACTCAGCATAATTCCTTTGAGCTCCACCAAAGTGGTTGCATGTATCATAGTCCATTCATGTTATTACTGAGTGGTATTCTGTGGAGTGGATGTAGTACAGTTCGTTTATCCACTCACGCACTGAAGCTCATTGGGGTTATTTCCAGCTGTTAGCTACTATGAATAAAGCTGCTATGAACTCTGATGTATAGGCTTTTGTATGAACATAAGTTTTATTTTCCTGGGAATGTCCAGGAAGTGGATTGCTGGGTACTATATTTAGTTTCAAAAGAAACTGCCAAGCCATTTTCCAGAGTGTGGTGCCATTTTGCAATCCCACAAGAAATGCATGAGTGATCCAGTTTCTCTGCATATTCTCCAGCATTAGATATTTTCCCACTTTTTTTTTAGATTGTCTGTTTTCTTATTATTAAGTTTTGAGAGTTTTTTTTTATATTCTGGGTACAAGATCTTTATCAGATTTGTTTTGTAAATAGTTTCTCTCAGTCCATGGTTTGTCTTTTCACTCTCTTAGTAATATCTTCTACAAAGCAAAAGCTTTTGATTTTGATGAAGTCCGATTTATCAGTTTTTTCATTTATTGACTGTACTTTTGTTGCCTTCTCTTTGAATGCTTAGCTTATTTCATGGTCACAATGATTTTATCCTATTTTATTCTAAAAGTTTTAGAGCTTTGAGTGTTATGTGTATGTCTTTGACCCATTTTAAATAACTTTTTATATAATACAAAGTATGGATCAAAGTTTCTTCTATATGTGTGAATACTGAATTGCTTCAGCACCATATGTTCAAGGCTATTCTTTCACCATGGAATTGCCTTGTATTGATCAAAAATCAATTGTGCATAGTTTTGAGGGTCTATGGACTGTTCATTGTGCTCTATTGTCTATGTATGCTTTTGCAAATGTCACAGCTTTATATTAGGACTTGAAATCAGGTAGTGTGAATCTCTCAACTTTATGCTTCTTTTAAAAAATTTTTGTGACTATTCTAGTATTTTACCTTTCCATAAACATTTTAGAATCAGCTTGTTAATATCTACCAAAAACCCTGCTAAGGTTTTGATTGGGATTATAATGAATTTATAAGCCAATAGGGGAGAACCAACATCTTAACAATATTGAGTCTTCTAATCTAGTCCATATTTTTTGTTGCCATCATAAGTGATTGTGCCAATTATCAATTTGTTTCCCATACCCCAGGTAATATTTTTTAGCTTTTAATTCTCAGAGTCTAAGACATTGTCTAGCATAGACTAAGCACTCAGTAAATATTTGTTGACTATTGGCCTTGATGTTAGAAAATTTGGGTTCTATTTCTGGCTCTACTCTACTCATTGTGATATTCTTGAGTAAGACACACAATACTCCTGAGCCTCATTGTACCCATCTGAAAATAATGCAGTGGGTTTAGATAATATGTAAGCATATTCGAGTTGTACTTATTCTGTGAGTCTATGACTGAGCCAATTTGACATAAATTGCTAAAGCGTATGATTTCCCTCTCCTATTCTGGATGGCTTATCTGGGCTAGGCAGGAGAATTAAGGGGAAAAAATGAACTTGTAAAAGTTTTTCTTACTCCATAGTTCAACTGAATTGAATACTCTTAGCATTAAATGTTTGAAACTTTGTTTTTTTATTGAAGTGTAATTAACATACAGTGTTATAAATGTTTGAAACTTCATGTGAATTTATTGGGATTAGTGGGTCAAGATGGAAGAGAAAAAAAGTCATGATGATACTTGCTCATATCCCCCTCCATTCACAGCTCTGTAGGAGAATGATTTAGCATGCAATATCCTCATAGTCTGGGCATTCTACAAGGGTGTGATTGGCATTGAATGATCTGATAATGATCACCAATGTGGTTGACTTGGTTATACATGATACTCATTAAAAAATTAAAAGCAGTTTGGCCTTATGGAATCATGCGAAGTAGACAGTTGTGGCAACCAGAGCAATTCCACTTATCTTCTCCCTTCCCTCATCCAACAACAGTAGTGCCTGTTTCATTTCTTACTGGTCACTCATTGTCTCTGGTTGTTACAGCAGAAGAAGGGATTTCATTTTCATTGGTTATTTACTCCTAAGACTAGTTCAGAGAAGTGATAGCCTAATTATTATGGGCTTAAATATTTTATCTTACATAGGGAGACAATATTTGATAATTCTTAATTTTAATCACTCTTGTGGTCAGGTCTTGCTGACCCATATGAAGAGTTATCTCCTTTCATTTACCCAAATTATTACAATCTAAATTAAAACTTTTGAGTATAATTCTCATACTATTTCAAAGCAAAGATAATTACAATCATATTTTTAAAAAAATATTTCAAAATTGTCACACTCACCTCTAGTATTCATTCTCTACCTCCGCAATTAGCATTGTGTATCTACCACTCAACAGAAACTGTTCTTGCAAAATTTATCTGTAGTTCCATTTTGTTTTTCCTTTACTCTTAGACTTGTCTGAGTTACTTAAAGCCTCTTACCACCATTTTCCCTTGGTGTTTTCTCCTCCTTTTTTTTTCCATAACACATCTTTATGTTAGTTTTTTTTTTTTTACCTCTCTGGTTACTTTATTCTTTCTCCTTTTCAAGTTTTGCCAGACTTGGAATGGCTTTACAACTATGAGGAGGAGGATGCAGTGGTGACCTGGAGAGACTGACAACCAGAAACCAGTTGGGGTCAGAAAAGGGGCAGTCATGGCAGATGTCAGCAGGGACAAATGACAATGAAGACTACCTCAATGCCTTGGTGCTGTGCAGCGCTTGTGGGACCAAGGGCACAAATGCAGCAGAAATGGGAAAGGACATGAATTGACTGAGGTTAATTTTTCACATCCAGAAAATGAAAGCTTAAAATAGAAATTAAATTCAGTTGTAGAAATAAAGTTATATTTTGGCAAATCTCAGTTTGTGGCTCAAGATTCAAGTTTACCAACATACAACACTTTCAGATGGCTCCGTCTTATATGTCATTTAACCCTGATAATATTATAAGGAAGTCAAATAAATTATAGTTGCTTTGCATTCAGAGTTAAATAAGCTTCCCAATGTCCATGCCATCCAACAGCAATAAGGCAAGAATTGAATTTCAGGGCTTCAGCTTCATAATGCCATGCTCTTTTCACTAGATCACATAACTGGGGTTAACTGGTCATTTAATAATTGCAGGAAAAAAATCTAACGATCCATCATCAGTGAGACTAATGTCAAGTCAGATCCAGAGGGAAAGAAGTGCTACTCAGTAGCAATAGAAACGATTTTATATGAACTACTTGTAAGTCAAACTAGTTGATACAGCCATCAATAGAGCTGATTGTTATGCAATATAAACTGAGCCATTCTACTTTGTCATTTTAGTGTCTAATAATGATTGCTGCAGACTTCAAAGTAGAGGAATAGCGTTTTAGAGTTGGATTTAACCTCTTGTGAAGTCCTTGTGTTTCACAGGTAGGAGAACAGAGATCCTGAAAGGTTTATATAGCTGGTTAGTAATGGAAACAGAGCGAGCCCCCAGGTTTTAAGATGGTACATTTTTCCTTACACCATCTTACCTTTGGGGAAACTAAAATGGTAGAATTATTATTTGGCTGAGCTGTAGAGGCTGAAAAAGTTGTAGGGCGTTCAAAGGAAGTCAGATTTACTTTGTCCTATATTTTTTAGGCTAGATGTTCTTCCCTGCCCATTATCAGAGTATTTCAGTAAGCCTGTTAGAGGGTATTTGTGTTATCAAGGTAATAAGCTTTCCATGGAAAATATGAATATTTTTAGCTTCTAAAGGTAGTGCTTGTTTCAGAGACTATTTGCCTAGGGTGTGGTGGGTGGTAAATATATCTTCAGTCCATTAACTTCTATCTTTCATCATCATTTTCAAATAGTTTTCTTTAAAAGACTTGAAGGTCATATAATTTTTGCCAGCCCTTTCAGACATCCGGGTCTTAGATCCATGTATTATTCTACTGTGGTATGGTTATCTAAATTGTCATACTTCTATTTGCTTATTGTTTTTTTCATTTTTTTCCTTTTCCTAGTGCTTTTCATTACTTTTTATCTCAGCTTCAATTACATCTTTCCTGTTTCTCTAATTGCCATAAATTGGATAGTAAGTATACTTTGTTCCAAACAAGGATACTGTCTTAATTCATCAACCATGTGGTCAATTAATTAGCCTAAATTCTTGAACACCTGTCAAGTCTTGCTGAGTTGGCAGGTTCTTTTCCTTCCTTATTTTCATTTTATGCTTTCTCTTTTTGACTAGTCATTTGGTTAAGTTCCAGTGATGAATAATGTGGTTTTGCTCCAGGTTAGAATGTTTTAAAACTGAAGTCTGACCCTACAGTCTCTTTCTGTGTCATATGAAAACATATTTAACCACATTTACTCTATCTTTACCTAATCTACATAATTTCCCAAGACTCGGTGTCAATTATTGAAATGTTGTTAGGGAGTTGAATTCTGGCTATTGCTGAAGTCCAGCCACTTACTTTTCAGCCCTAAATAAGGCTACTGCATTAGCCTCCTAACTGGTTTTAAGTCTTTTTTATGTGCAAGGATTATATATATGCCTAGCTCTTCAAGTTTCTTATACTCTAGCCACACAAAGACACTCGATGGTCCTTAAGTATGTCTCAGTGTTTTGCCTTACTCGTTCTATCTACATGAAATGCTCATATCTTTTTCTACCCATTGAACACTAGATGACCACCTATGTAACAAGGCTCAGATGAAAGGTCACCTCCTCTATGAAATTTTGCTGACTCCTGGTATCTTAGGTTGGTTTCTAAGAAGCAGAGCCTGAGGCAAGGATTCAGATGCAATTGATTTAGGTGGAGATGCCCTTAGGAGGAAACTATAAGTGAATGAGGAAAGCAGGACAGCAAAGGACAAAAAGCAAGGTTGTTACTTTAGGACAAGTTTGCCTTGGCCTAATCCACTGGTGGTGGTGCAGGTGCCTTTAGGACATTAACCATACCACAAAGTTTTCCCTCCATGAGATGGGGGTGGGGAGCCAGACTTTTGTACCCCCATATTGATCTGTCATTAAATATAGGCTTTCTTGGTAGTTGGTGAATATTTCTAGCCATGTGGCTATCATCAACAGAGGGTAATTTTCTTGAACAAGGGGCATTTGTGAACTCTTAATAGCCAACATTCTCGGCACCCAGGACCCAGTAAATTTGATATGGAGGGACCCCAGCTGCATCTAAAATATGTACTAAATTAGATTTTTTCATCCCTCTGTGCTTGTACTTTATATAACTGTAGTTTGTGTATCTCTGATACCAACTACCCCATTTTCTTTTAATCTTCGGGGAATTAGAAATATTCAAAATAACCTAGAATAGTTTATTCTTATGTTAATATAGCATCCAATGGTTTCAACAGTAAAATTATAGTTCACATTAAACAAATACCTTTGATTGAGTGTTTCAGTTTGTAATGTGAATATGAATAAAAGCCAAAGTTTTAAGGTTTATGACACTTGGGTTAAGGATATAAGCAAGCAACTCATAAAAAATAATAGAAATAGCCCACAAGCATATAAAAAAAACATTAGTTTCATGAATAATCACAGTAATAAAAACTAGGATACAAAAAACACTCATAAAATTGGCAACTAGTACAAAATATTTTAGTACTTAGTGTTGGTATGGATGTAGGTGAATATATACTCTTATACATTGTTTATGGGACTATACCTTGGTATAGTTTTTTTTTTTTTTTTTGAGAAGGGGATGTCAACCCAGCAATGGGTATCCAAAGTACATGACCTTTGGGATGCCTGAGTGACTCAATCAGTTAAGCCTCTGTCTTCAGCTCAGGTCATGATCCCAGGGTCCTGGGATTGAGTCCCTCATCAGGCTCCTTGCTCAGCAGGGAGCCTGCTTCTCCCTCTGACTGCTGCTTCCCCAGCTATGTGCTCTCTCTCTCTCTCTCTCTTTCTGACAAATAAATAAATGAAAATCTTAAAAAAAAGAAACAAAACAAAGTACATGACCTTTGATATAGGAATTTTACATTTTGGAGTGCAACCTAGAGAAATGATTGAAAGGTACCCAAAGAAAAGATTTTAATGAATAACATTTTTATTTCAGTACTGCCATAATAGTGAAAATTTGTAAACAGTATGTCTAAAAATCAGTGATTGGTTAAATAATTTTGATACACTTAAATACTAAGAATTTAGCTTTTGAAATGATATAACTGTGTTTATTAACATAGAAAGATACTCATAATACACTGTTTAAAAAGCAGGTTATTATCAATAGATAATTGCCTCTATCATTTAGATATGACTCCCTGGCACTACAGCAGGACAAGAGATTGAATAAAGGAAGAATAATAATATATACCTAATAGCAACTATGTTACATTTGCCAATTACTTAGCTTCTCTGATAATTAATATTATTAACTGCAAAACAATAGTAGAAATAATACTATTTACTTAGCAGAAATATAAGAATTGGAGAAAATGTATTTAAAATGCCTAGCATAATACCTGATTTTTAGCAAACTTTTAGTAAATGCTAACAGCCATCACTACCATTACTACCACTACCACCAACTCTGCCAATATCAATCAAGAAGAAGGCATACCTACAGGTAGAGCAATTTTGAGGTGATTGTGGGATGAGGACTACTTGACACACACACATTTTTTTTACATTGGATATCAGGTTAAATCAGACTCACGGAATATTCCTGGTAGAAGAGATCTTTAAAATCATCTTGACTAACCCTCTCAACTTATGAATGAGACTCAAAAAGTTTAGAGGATTTCTGTAAGATCTCTCATTGTCAGAGCTAGGAGCAAATTTGGACCTTCAGATTCCCATCTGCATCCTCTCTGCTATTAACATAAGTGCCTTAACAGACAAAAACAAGCTCTCAAAGATGCACACTGAAGCGTGCTCAGGGCACTGGGACCCTTTCTCTATACAATTCCTGAACTCTTTTGTCCTATGCACAATTGAATGTTTATTGTTTTCATTTGTCTGAGACTCCTCCCATCTCTTCTTTTTATTCTTTGGTGAATTCCTCCTTTCACTGTGATCCCGGATGGACCAGCAGTAATATTATCTTGCACCTCCTGGCCACAAAGTGTTGGGGCTATATTAAGAATGGCCATCCATGGCACACCATCTCTCTTGTCACACCTCTAAGGGACACAAAGTAAGCAAGGTCATTAAGAATCCGTCTATGAATTTTTAATTTATTGATAGAAGAGAGAAGCTCCATCTTTCCTTTGTGAATGCTAAGTTGGGATGCCATACGCCTGCGTTTGTGGGTGGTCATGTTCTCTCTTACTCTACCAAAAGGAGAAGATCCAGATATGGTTGAATAGAAAGAATGAGACACACAGAGAAGCAGATCCAAGAAATGGTGAAAGGAAGCCTAAATAGTACCATATGAATTGATGACATCCCTAAGTCTAGTTACAATGAATGCCTTTCCCAGTTTCGCAGGCCAAGTGCTCTCTCTCACTCCCTTTCTCTTATCTTTTTCTCTTTCTCCTTTTCTCCTTCTCTCTCTATTCTAAAATTACATTGAGTTGAAGTTTTACTATTTGAAAGCACCAAATCTGTTCAACGCAGAACATTGCTTAATCTGGTCTTCAGTAACTGCCTTCTGTATTTTTAGGATATCCCACCCATTCCCTTCTATATCCTCAGTTATTAGCCAGGACACAGGAGGCATCCAGCATCCCTGAATTTCCTCCTGTCTGTTTTTCAGCTTCTAATGCTGTGGTGAGATGAACTATTTGGAGGTCAGACTGAAAATCTGTCAGAGGAGCTTTCTCTGATTTCTGTCTTTTCCTCATGAGTAGAAGTAGAAATTTTAGAGGTGAGTGAATGTAGCCCTGTTATTTTACTAAGAAGAAATCCATGTTTTGGAAGCATTTCCTAAGGTGAAAGGTAGAGCTTGACTCAAGTGTCACCAAATTTATGGTCCAGGGATATTTCCTTCACGGCAGCCTGTCCCTCCAATCTCACTGAGGTCATTTTCCTCCCCTGAAAATGAGAAAGATCCTTTGCTGCTTTGGTTCTGGTGAGTGAGAGGAGAGTTCACACCATGTTTGGATAATGGACCAATCCTTCTATGGTCATACATTTAACCTAGTTGCATGAGCTCTAAATTCCATAAAATTAATGTGAATGAGTGTGGGGTCTTTTACAAAGTCTATTTTACTTCCATATATCAATTTATCCAAAAATACTTAAAGATAGAATATCCTACGTCTTTTTTGATTCCAAAACTAACCATCTTCCTCAACTTCTGAATGGCTATTACTTCCTGAATACTTCTGGTTTCATTTCTTTTNTGGAGAGGATGTGGAGAAAGGGGATCCCTCCTACATTGTTGGTGGGAATGCAAGTTGGTACAGCCACTCTGGAAAACAGTGTGGAGGTCCCTTAAAAAGTTAAAAATTGAACTACCCTATGACCCAGCCATTGCACTACTGGGTGTTTACCCCAAAGATACAGACGTAGTAAAGAGAAGGGCCATATGCACCCCAATGTTCATAGCTGCATTGTCCACAATAGCCAAATCATGGAAGGAGCCGAGATGCCCTTCAACAGATGACTGGATTAAGAAGCTGTGGTCCATATATACAATGGAATATTACTCAGCTATCAGAAAGAACGAATTCTCAACATTTGCTGCAACATGGACGGCACTGGAGGAGATAATGCTAAGTGAAATAAGTCAAGCAGAGAAAGACAATTATCATATGATTTCTCTCATCTATGGAACATAAGAACTAGGATGATCGGTAGGGGAAGAAAGGGATAAAGAAAAGGGGGGTAATCAGAAGGGGGAATGAAACATGAGAGACTGTGGACTATGAGAAACAAACTGAAGACTTCAGAGGGGAGGGGGTGGGGGAATGGGATAGACTGGTGATGGGTAGTAAGGAGGGCACGTATTGCATGGTGCACTGGGTGTTATACGCAACTAATGAAGCATCGAACTTCGGAATCTGGGGATGTACTGTATGGTGATTAACATAATATAATAAAAAAATCATTAAAAAAATACCAAAAATTTACCCATTTTTATCATTTTTCTAAAAGAAACAATATTTGTTATTTCCAAGAAAAAGAGGAATATTATTATTTCCAAGGAAATAAATTTTTCTTGCAGAAAAAAAAATTTGTTTATTTATTTATTTATTTATTTATCAGAGAGAGAGAGCATAAACAAGGGGAGTGGAAGGCAGAGGGAGAAGAAGACTCCTGCTGAGCAAGGAACCCAATATGGGACTCAATCTTAGGACCCTGGGATCAGGACATGAGCTGAAAGCAGATGCTTAACTGACTAAGCCAACCAGGCATCCCTCTGGTTTCATTTCTAACATAAACATTAATATTGTGTTTAAGCTGTATTCTCCTTCAAGGGGACGGCTTGTCATCAACAACCAATAAGACAGATCACAAGCGTGAAAAATGCTTTTTAAAAATAACTAAGTTATTATGTTAACAGCAATGAAAACTTTCAAATTCACCACAAAATCTTTGTTAGGAACCAAATGGGGATGGGCCTTAGTCTTTCCCCCCCCATTAATTCTTTTATTAAGGTATAATTGACATATGAAATTAGTTTTGGCTATGCAGCATAATGAGTCTATATTTCTATACACTGTGAAATGTTCACCACAATTTTACTTTCCATCTGCCACCTTACAAAGTTACATAATATGCAATATAATGTTATTGACAACAGTCACCATGCTGTACATCACAACCCTGTGACTTATTTTATGACTGAAAGTTTGTATCTCCTACCTCCCTTCCATTTTCCAATTCCTCAAACCCCTCCCCTCCCCAATAACCATCAAATTTGTTCTCTGCATCCATGAATTTGGTTGGCTTTTCTTTTTTGTTTTATTTTTTAGATTCCACATGTACATGAGATCATATAGCATTTGCTTTTCTCTAACTTATTTTACTCAGTATAATATTCTTTTCTTTTCCTTTTTTTTTTTTTTTTTTTGAGAGAGAGAGACATGCAAGATTTGGGAGAAAGGGTCAGAGGGAGAAGGAGACAGAGAATCTCCAGTGATTCCCTGCTGAGCACAGAACTCTACATGGGGCATGATCTTACACCCCTGAGATTGCGACCCAAGTGGAAATCAAGAGTTGGATGCTTAATCGACTGAGCCACCCAGGCAACCCTACTCAGCATATTCTCAATGTGCATCCATGTTGTCACAAATAGCAAGGTTTCATTCTTTTTTTATGGCTGAATAATGTGTGTGTGTGTGTGTGTGTGTGTACCACATATCTTTATCCATTCATCCATCAATAGACCCTTAGGTTGTTTCCATATCTTGGCTATTGTGGATAATGCTGCAATGACTATAAAGGTGCATATATCTTTTCAATTTAGTGTTTTCAATTTCTTCAGATAAATACCCAGAAGTGGAGTTGCTAGATCATATGGTAGTTCTACTTCTGTTTTTTTGAGAAGCCACCATACAGTTTTCCATAGTAGCTGCAGCAATTTACAATCTCATCAACTATGTATGAGGGTTACCTTTTCTCCACATCATTGCCAACCCTTGTTATTTCTTGTCTTTTTGATACTAGCCATTCAGACTGGTATGAGGAGATATTTCATTGTAGTCTTTATTTGCATTTTTGTTATAATTAATGATGTTGGGCATCCTTTCATGTATCTGTTGGCCATCCACACTTTTGAAAAAATGTTTATTCACATCTGCCCATTTTTAATCAATCATTTGGTTTTTATGATTGAATTGTATGAGTTCTAAATATATTTTAGATATTAACCCCTTATTGGATTTAGGGTTTGTAAATATGTTTTTCCATTCAGTTGATTACATTTTTATTTTATTTTGCTGATGATTCCTTTTGCTGTTCAAAAGTTTTTTATTTGGATGTACTCTGATTTGTTTATTTTTACTTTTGTTGCCTATGCCTTTGGAGTCAGAACCAAAAAAATATCACCAAGACCAACACCAATGTCAAGGAGCTTACAACAATTTTTTGCTAGGAGTCTTATGGTTTCTGGCCTTAAATTCAAGGTTTTAATCCATTTTGAGTTTATTTCTGTATATGTCAAAAGACAGTAATCCAGTTTTATTCTTTTGCATGTGGCTGTACAGTTTTTCTAATACCATTTATTAAAGAGACTGTCTTTCTTCATCATATATTCTTGCTTCCTTTGCTGCAAATTTTTTCTGGGCTTTATATTCTGTTCCATTGTTCTGTGTATCTGTTTTCATGCCAATATCATACCGTTTTGATTACTATAGCTTTGTAATATAGTTTAAAATCAAGAAGCATGGTGTCTCCAGCTTTGTTCTTTCTCAAGATTGATTTGGATATTTGGGATCTTTTGTGATTCTATACAAATTTTAGGATTGTTTTTCCATGTCAGTGAAAAATGCAATTGGAATCTTGATAGGGATTGTATTGAATGTATAGGTTGCTTTGGATAATATGGGCTATTAATTCTTACAATCCACAAGCACAGAATATCTTTCCATTTATTGGTGTCTTCTTCAGTTTCTTGCATCAACATCTACTGGTTTTCAGCATGCAGGTCTTTAACATCCTTGGTTAAATTTATTCCTAGGTATTTTATTATTTTTTATGCAACTGTAAATGGAATTGTTTTCTTAATTTTTCTGATAGTTTTGTTGTTAGTGTATAAAAATGCAACAGATTTTTAAATGTTGATTTTGTATCGTGCAACTTTATTGAATTCATTTATTAGTTCTAGCAGGTTTTTTTTGCAGTCGTTAGGGTTTCATATACATAAAATCATGTCATTCACAAATAGTGAGTTTTACTTTTTCCTTTCCAATTTGGATGCATTTTATTTGCGTTTTTTTGCTTAATTGCTCGGTTAGGACATTCAATACTATGTTGAATAAAAGTGGCAAGAGTGGGTATCCTTGTTTTGTTCCTAGTCTTAGAGAAAAAGCTTTCAGCTTTTCTCTATTGAGTATGAAGTTAGCTGTGGGCTTGTCGTATGGTTTTTGCATTTCATTTTGTTCCTGTGATATATTATGTTGATTGATTTGCAGGTATTGAACTATCCTTGCATCCCTGGAAAAAAATCCCACTTGATCAAAATATTCTTTTAATGTATTGTTGAATTTGGTTTGCTAATATCTTGATGAGGATTTTTGCATCTATGTTCGTCAGGGATATTGGACTATAATTTTCTTTCTTCTCTTTTCTTCTTTCTTTCTTTCTTTCTTTCTTTCTTTCTTTCTTTCTTTCTTTCTTTCTTTCTTTTTTTTTTTTTTTTTTTTTTTTTTTTTTTTTTTTTTTTTTTTTGTGTCCTTGTCTGGTTTTTGTATTAGGGTAATTCCGGTGAAGTAAAATGAGTTTGGAAGTATTCTCTTTTCAAGTACAAATCAAAACCACAATGAGATACCACCTCACACCTGTCAGAATAGCTAAAATTAACAACACAGGAAACAGATGTTGGTGAGGATGTGGAGCACTTTTACACTATTGGTGGGAATGCAAACTGGTGTAACCACTGTAGAAAACAGTATGGAGATTCCTCGGAAAATTAAAAGTGAAACTACCCTATGATCCAGCAATTGCACTACTAGGTATTTACCCAAAGTATTCAAAAATACAGATTTGGGGGTGCCTGGGTGGCTCAGTTAAGCATCTCACTCTTGATCTCAACTCAGGTCTTGATCCCAGAGTCATGAGTTCAAGCCCTATGTTGGATTCCACACTGGGTGTGGAGCCTACTTAAAAAAATATATACAGATTCAAAGGAGCACATGTGCTTTGATGTTTATAGCAGCATTGTCAAAAATAGACAAACTATGGAAAGAGCCCAAGTGTCAATCAACTGATGAATGGATAAAGAAAAAGTGATATATATATCATATAAGTGATATATATATTCATATATATATATTCATATATGATATATATATCTATATATCCAGCTTTAATGGAATGTATATATATATATATATACACACACAGGCACACAGACACATATATGTGTATATATAATGGAATATTACTCAGCCATCAAAAAGAATGAAATCTTGCCGTTTGCAATGACGTGAAAGGAGTTAGAGTATATTATGCTAAGTGAAATAAATCAGTCAGATATATGATTTCACTCATGTGGGACTTAGGAAACAAAACAGATGAACATATGGGAAGGGGAAAAAAAGAAAGAGGGAAGCAAACCATAAGAGACTTTTAATAATAGAGAAAAAACTGAGGATTGGTGGAGGGAGGTGGGTGAAGGATGGGCTAAATGGGTAATGGGTATGAAGGAGGGCACTTGTTATGGTGAGCACTGGGTGGGTTATATGTAAGTGATGAATCACTAAATTCTACTCCTGAAACTGATATTATACTATATGTTAACTAACTAGAATCTAAATAAGAATTTGGAAGATAAAAACAGAAATGTTCCTTTCTCTTTAAAACTTTGAAAGAGTTTGAGGATAAGTATTAAAATTTCTTTGAATGTTTGGTGGAATTCACCAGTGAAGCCATCTAGGCTTGGACTTCTGTTTTGAAAGAGGTTTTTTGGTTTTTGGTTTTGTCTTGAAGATTTTATTTATTTGAGAAAGAGTAAGAGAGAAAGCATGCGTGCGGGGAAGGGCAGAGGGAAAGGGTGAAGCAGACTCTGAGTCCCCACGACTCTGGGATCATGACCTGAGCAGAAGGCAGATGGACGCTTAATCCACTGAGCTACCCAGATGCCCCTCTGGGGAGATTTTTGATTACTGATTCAACCTCCTTGCTAGTACCAATTTTGTATTTTTTCATGATTTAGTGTTGGGAGATTGTATATTTCTAGGAATTTATCCTTTTTTCTAGGTTGTCCTATTTGTTGGCATATAATTGTTCATAGTTGTCTCATGATTCTTTGTATTTCTTTGGTATCAGTTTAACTTCCCATCTTTGACTCGTGATTTTATTTGAGCCCTTTCTCTTTTTTTCTTAGTGAATCTAGCTAAAGGTTTATTAATTTTGTTTATTTTTTCAAAGAACTAGTTCTCTGTTTCATTGCTCTTTTCTATTGTGTTTTTAGTTTCTGTTTCATTTATTTCTGCTCTGAAATTTATGTTTTCTTCCTTCTACTAACTTTGGACTTTTTTCCTTTTTTTCTGTAGTTCAAGTGCAAAGTTAGACTGTTTATTTCAGATTTTTCTTCTTTCTTGAAATAGGCCTGTATTGCTATAAACTTTCTTGTAAGAACTGCTTTTGCAGTTTCATAGATTTTGGTATGATGTGTTTTCATCTACATTTGTCTCAAGGTATTTTTTAAATTTCTCCTTCGGTTTCTTCATCAATCCACTGGTTTTTCAGTAGCATGTTATTTAACTTCCACATATTTGTGATTTTTCCAGTTTTCTTTTTGTGATTGATTTTCAATTTCATACAACTATGGTTGGAAAAGATGCTTGGCATGATTTCAGTCTTAGATTTATTGAAACTTGTTTTGTGGCCTAACATATGATCTATCTTGGAGAAGTTTCCATGTGCACTTGAGAAGAATGTATATTCTGTTGTTTCTGGATGTCATGTTCTGTAAGTGTCTGTTGTGTCCATCTGCTTTAAGATGTCATTTAAGACCAATGTTTCTTTATTGATTTTCTGTCTAGATAATCTATTCATTGATATAAGTGGGATATTAAAGTCCTCTACTTTATACAGATATTTGTTGACCTGGTGGAGACACGTCAACAGCAGATTCATTTCCCACTCAAAGCTGGGAAGAAGTGAGGAAATTATTTATCCTTCTCTCTCATTCTTAGAAATAAATGGTTCTCTTGCCCACATTTTTATGTGCTCACTTCCCACATCATTAGTTCTGTCTAATCTCATTCTTTTTCTAGTGCCCTTTTGGTTCCTTTCTTCATGAAGGGCAGGTCCAGTGCAAGAACTTTGGCAGGGAGGATGGGTAAGAGACTTAATCCTCTTTTTTTGTTAGCATGTCCATGTGGACAGGAAAGCCTGTCTCCATGTGAATTTCTGGGAAATTTCTGAGGCAGGGAATAAGCAGCAAAATGATATTTTACTTCTTTCTAATGAAAGCCTTTATTTTTTAATCCGTAGAAAGGACAAAGATCCTATCTTAGATGTTTAGCTACAAACAACTTAGATGACTAGACTTTTGGGAAGATGAAGCTTTAGAGTATGGGAAGAATATTTACTTGGAACTGGGAAACCTAACCTGTCCTTAGATGGATATTAGCTGAATGACATAGGACAAATTGATACTCCAGGTTTTTGGATTATATTACTTCAAAGTTCCCTTATTGCTATAATGTTTCAGGACTATTCTATTATAGTTGGGGGTATTGGGCCCAGGCAAACACATGACCCTGGATATTTATACACAGACTGAGCAAGCTAAGTATTCTTTCCATGTGGTTAGCTCATTTCCACTTCCTCCATCTAGTCTTGTTTAGAGGAACAAGGAATCAACAGGACCCTGCAAGTATCTGCAAAACAATTTGCATGTGCTATTTAGAGAGTCTACTATTATCATGGTTTTTAATTGGAAAGATTACTTCTTTTTCAGTCATTCTTTTTGACTTTCAACAGTGGCATTTTCCAATTCTGTTCCTTGAAACAATGTTAATAAATGTTCTTCATTAAAAAGCTCGGTAATGACATAGATTTAGTAAACACTATATGTTGTAGTTCCTTAGCAATTTATTGTTCTTTGGATACTAAAAGTTCATTGAAGTTCTGCTACTGAGATCCCTGCTTAATTTTGTCTAACACAGCATGATAGGCAAAATAATTGTCTCCAATAATGTCCATGTTCTAATCCTTAGCACCTATGTATATGTTGTTATATGGCAAGAGGGGAACTAAAGCTGCAGGTGGAATTAAGGTTGCTAGTCAGTTAATCTTGAAATGAGATTGCCCTGGATTATTTGAATGGGGCCAATGTAATCATAAGTCTTTAAAAGTGGAGGATAGAAACAGAAGAGTCAATTATAGAGTCAGAGAAAGAATTGATTGGCCATTGCCGGCTCTGAAGATGGAAGGAGGTGACTTTTAGAAGCTGAAAAGCCAAGAAAATGATTCTTTCCTTGATCCTCCAAAAGAAACGCAACAGTCCTGGGGCACCTGGGTGGTGCAGTCGTTAAGTGTCTGCCTTCGGCTCAGGGCATGATCCTGGCATTCTGGGATCAAGCCCCACGTCAGGCTCCTCCACTGGGAGCCTGCTTGTGTTCCCTATTTCACTGGCTGTCTCTCTCTCTGTCAAATAAATAAATAAATAATCTTAAAAAAAAAAAGAAACACAACAGTCCTGTTGATACTTTGATTTTAACCCAGAGAAAGCCTGTTTACACCTCTTGCTGCCAGAATTGTAAAACACATAATAAACATGTGTTTTTTTAAGCCACCAAGTTTGTAGCAATTTCTTACAGCAGCCATAAGATACTGATACAGACAGTGTTTTACAAAATCATATATATAATGGAATATCACTCAACCATCAGAAAGGATGATTACCCAACATTTGCATCAACATGGATGGAACTGGAGGAGATTATGCTAAGTGAAATAAGTCAAGCAGAGAAAGACACTTATCACATGGTTTCAGTTATTTGTGGAACATAAGGAATAGCAGGGAGATCATAGGAGAAGGAAGGGAAAAATGAAGGGCAGGGGGAAACAGAACGGGAGATGAACCATGAGAGACTGTGGACTCTGGGAAACAAACTGAGGGTTTTGAGAGAAGGGGAGTGGGGGATGGGCCAGCCCAGTGAAGGGTATTAAGGAGGGCATGTATTGCATGGAGCACTGGGTGTTATACGCAAACAATGAATCATTGAACACTAATTCAAAAGCTGATGATGTACTGTATGGCGACTAACATATCATTATAAAAAAATGTGCAAACACCCACACACAAAAAAAATCATGTGACCATAGAATACCTAGGCTCTCCTAGATCTTGTATCCAAATTTGGGACAAAATTTGGGAAGAATGATGGTCTCAGCTCTTCTTTATTCTCTAAATTGGCCCTCTCCAGTAGAGCTTTCTGCACCGATTGGTATGGTTTGTATCTCTGCTGTGGTAACCACTAGCTACAGGTAGTTACTGAGTGCCTGCATTGTGGCTGGTGCAACTGAGAAAGTCAAATGTAAATTTTATTTTATTTTAATTAATTTAAAATTAAATAGCTACATGTAACTACTGGCTAATGTATTGGACAATACAGCTTTAGATCAAAGTTTTCAGATTCAGTTGCCTATAGAAGCCAGTGTATATAAAAATGAGAAGCTTACCAAATATAAATAAGATAACAGTGAAAGACTTATGATAAATACCAGACTCTCGGTCTCCGTGTTCCAGAGATTGACAATGGACTGGAAGAACGGTGGTCTTCAGAGGGTGTGCCTTGACTGTAAGGGAAAGAGCTACTCTGCTCCTGCCAGTTATAGCAATGAGGAAACAGATACTTATTATCAGAGGTAATTTTTCATGAGAAGCTAGGAATTGGGGTTTTTTTCTTAACTACTCAGATCCCTCAAAGTTTCAGAGAAAAGCCAACATACCTATGGGGCACTTCAGCCTGTAGACATCTAGTTTAGATGCCCTGAACAAGAATGATGCAGAAAGAGTTCCTTTATTTTAATTCTGAGGCCCTGGCCTAAGGAAGAGATGTGCATATCAGCTCTTCAGTATAGTTGTACAGACTGGGGCACTGCATAAGAACATACATATTATAAGTCATCATTGACTTTGCACAAATGAAGGATGGATGCAATTATTCAGATAATTTTTTGGCAAATAGTGGTAAAGTATTTTGTTCTAAGAAAGTCAGCACATTATGACAACTTTTCAATAGATGTAAATAAATTGCCTTGAAGGCAAGAATTTTTTGTTTGTTTTTATATTCCTATACATGGGATAGTGGCAACTCTGATAAGGAGAGGTTCAAAGGAGAATATCTAGGAAGGCTGCCTATCAATAAAATTCAGCTTTGTGAACCCACTAGTTGTAAACTCTGAACTTTTTTCCTTACACATTCATTAAAAGAAAAGATCTGGGGGCACCTGGGTGGCTTAGTTGGTTAAGTGTCTGCCTTTGGCTCAGGTCATGATCCCAGGGTCCTGGGATCAAGTCCTTCATAGGACTCCCTGCTTAGAGGGGAGTCTGCTTCTCCCTCTCCCTCTGCCCCTTCCCCTTATTGTGCTCTTTCTTTCTCTTTCTCCCTCTCTCTCTCAAATAAATAAATAGAATCTTAAAAAAAAGAAAAAAGGGAAAAGATCTGGAACTTTCCCAGAAGGTGCCAGACCATCTTATACCAGCTGAGTATTCCTGCTTTGTTCTTCTCAGAGAGCACTGTATTTTGCACATCACTGCTCTTCATTGCATTGTCTTACTTAATTGATTTATCTTTATGGTCCCAGTGCCGCTAACACGGAAACCTCACATAGAATCTGCTCCATAGATTCTTGTTGAAAGAATATTTTTTCTCTTGTATACCCAATACAAGTATCCTTTTTCTTTCTAGATTTACCTGTTGTTGTTTTTTCCACTCAATCCTTGTCTTTACCTCTCTGTCCCTGTTTGCCTCAGTTTCTCACTCTCTGCCTTCATCTCTCTGTCCTCACTTCTCTCACATTGTCTCTTCGTCACCTGCTGAATTGTTTCTGTCTCTCTCTCATTCACTTTCCTTTTTCTTTTCTTTCTCACTTCTCACTCTGCTCACTATTTCCAGCTCTGTCTGTCTTTGATTGTCTGTTCCCTTAAGTGGGGATTTGGAATCCAAAAAATTGAGACAGCAAAAGTTGTGACATATTCTTTCCTTATCAGGAAGTTTCAGGCTTTTCTTCTTTCCAAGATGTGGAAACATGCTGGATAATGAGTGAAAGGTGCTTTAAAATATGAAAATCTTTCTCAAAAGCGTCAGGGTAAGGCCACTTGAAAAGTCATTGACCTTCAGCAAAAGAAATCTCCTGGTGGAGGCTTTCCTCTTCCTTCTCTCTCTTTCTTTTATTTTAGAAAATAAGCTGGAAGCATCAAGTTGGAATTTCCTGCAGCAAACGAGAGTCAAACAGCTGCCTATTTTAGTTTCCATGGAGTCCACTCTTCTTGGGTCAGAAGAAGTGGTGAGTCTGGCATTCAGAGAGATGAGTCTGCTTCTAACAGCACACCAAAAGCACCAAGGAAAACAGTTGGGCCAAGGAGGTGTAAATGAAGAAAGGAAACTGGCTGTGCATTACTTTCTCTCAGCATTGCTTTCAGATACTCAGCTGTGAAGAAGCAGAGCTGCCATGCTGCCTAAGACAACCTACTTTGCCTTAAATTATTCTGGACTGGGTCACATTGGCCAGTAACAAGTGTTCAAGTAAAAGGCTTACTCAGTTCCTTTTTGCAATGTTTCAGAAGCAGAATTATTTATTTATTTATTATTTATTTATTTATTGAAGCAATATTTTAGAAGCAACTTTTCTTTATTTTCAATTAAGCACCTGTTATTCTGTGATCAAATGTATACTTGGTGGACTCAGATGTATGTTTGGCAGTGACAGAAATAATTAGAAGATCCCAGTGTCCGTTTTTTCTGGTGAATTAGGTAGAAATCAGCTAGTCATACCAACTGAACTTGATAGAAAGTTTGTTTGCAGGAGATGGGTAACACCAAAGTCTTTTGCTTTTCCATATATTGCAAAAGGAACCAGCGTATGGGCCTGCTTTAGGACCTCTCAGTTAAAACACAATTGAGTTCAGCAAGAGGGTCTTTCTGCTGGCCACTTCCTGAAGTTGGCCTCGATTTCCTTATAACCAGTAAAAATGACTTCTTTCATATGAGTGAAAGCATATGGTATTTGTATTTTTCTGACTGGCTTATTTCACTTGTATATATACCATGTCTTCTTTATCCATTCATCTATTTTTTTTAAAGATTTTATTTATTTATTCAACAGAGATAGAAACAGCCAGCGAGAGAGGGAACACAAGCAGGGGAGTGGGAGAGGAAGAAGCAGGCTCATAGCGGAGGAGCCTGATGTGGGGCTCGATCCCATAACGCCGGGATCACGCCCTGAGCCGAAGGCAGACGCTTAACCACTGTGCCACCCAGGCGCCCCTCCATTCATCTATTGATGGACACTTGGGTTGCTTCCATAATTTGGCTATTGTAAATAATGCTGCAATAAACAGGGATGCATATATCTATTTCCCCCATCACATAGGTATTTTTTTTTATTGGACAAAGTAAACTTTTTTCTTCACTCTTAATTGTTTTACAGTTTTATTCAAATTCCAGCTAGTTAACATACAGTATAATAGTAGTTCCAGGTGTACGATATAGTGATTCAACAATTCCATATAACATCCTGTGCTCATCACAAGTGCACTCCTTAATCCCCATCACCTATTTATCCCATTCCCCCCACCCACCTCCCCTCTGGCAACCATCAATTTGTTCTCTATAGTTAAGTGTCTATGTCTCGGTTTCTCTTGGTCATTGTTTTGTTTCTTAAATTCCACATATGAATGAAATCATATGGCATTTGTCTTTCTCTGACTGACTTATTTCATTAGCATTATACTCTGTAGCTCCATCCATATTGCAAATGGCAAGATTTCCCTCTTTTTTATGGCTAATACTCCTTTATGTATACCTCTTCTTCCTTATCCATTCACCAGTCAATGGACAGTTGGGCTGCTTCCATAATTTGGCTGTTGTAGATAATGTTGCTATAAATATTGGGGTGTGTGTATCCCTTTGAATGAGTATTATTGTATTCTTCATGTAAATACCTAGTAGTGTAATTGCTGGATCATTGGGTAGTTGTATTTTTAACTTTTTGAGGAAACTCCATACTGTTTTCCAGAGTGACAGCTCCAGTTTGCATTCCCACCAACAGTGCAAGAGGGTTCCCCTTTTTCCACATCCTTGTCAGCACCCGTTGTTTCTTGTGTTTTTGATTTTTGCCATTCTGACAGGTGTAAGATGATAACTCATTGTAGTTTTGATTTGCAAAACTGATGATGATAAGTAATGTTGAGCATCTTTTCATGTTGGCCATCAGTATGTTTTCTTTTTAAAAATGTCTTTTCATGTGTTCTGCCCATTTTGAATTGGATTATTCATTTTTGGGGTGTTGAGTTTTATAAGTTCTTTATAGATTTTTAATGCTAACCCTTTATCAGATATGTCATTTGCAAATACCTTCTCCCATTCCATAGGTTGCCTTTTAGTTTTGTTGATTGTTTCCTTCACTGTGCAGAAGCTTTTTATTTTGATGTAGTCCCAATAGTTTATTGGGACAAATAGTTATTTGCTTTTGTTTCCCTTGTCTCAGGAGACATATCTAGAAAAAGTGTTTGTTATGGCTGATGTTGGAGACATTCTGCCTGTTCTCTCTTCTAGGATTTTTATGGTTTTAGGTCTCATATTTAAGTCATTAATCCATTTTGAGTTTATTTTTGTGTATGAAGGACTTTTTTTTTAATTAAAACTTTTGCTTTGACTTACATTTGATTGAGCAAAGCTGGAAATTCAGTAGGTTAAATACCTATGCTCCCTTGTTCTTTCTGCTTCAACTTCATTGGCCTTTTTTATTCTCTTGAATTTCTCCCTATTCTTCCTACTCTTTATTTTTCATAGAATGCTCCTTATTATCCTCTTCAAGTACTTCACTTCTGCTTGTCCCTCAGTTCTTTGGGAAACCATCACTGATTTTCTGACTGCTATAACATTACAATAGCCTTCCAAATATGGGATTTCACCCATCTGGGAAATACACCTCTCCTTCATATATTTGTTCTGGTTGAGATTTAATATTTATTTCTGTGATTATTTGATTAATATCTGTCTCTCCTACTATTGTATATGTTCCAGAGATACAGGGGCTGATTTGCATTACTTTCATCTGGTGTTTGGCAATGAGCTTAGTACATGGTAAGCATTCAATAAATATGTGTTGAGTGAGTAAATGGATGAATGAAAAACAGGACCAGAGCGGCCATCTTGTGTCCCCACATGTGTGCACCTTATCTCAACCTCTGAGCACCAACCCTAGTTCCCCTTACACTCCAACACTATGAAAGAAACTATCAGGAACCAGGAGAAACTCGCCAAACTGCAAGTACAAGTGTGCATTGGTGGGAAAGGAACTGCTCATGGAAAGAAGAAGGTGGGTCATAGAATGGCTACAGCAGATGATAAAAAACTTCAGTTCTCCTTCAAGAAGTTAGGGTAAACAATATCTCTGGGATTGAAGAAGTGAATATGTTCACAAACCAAGGAACAGAGATCCACTTTAACAGCACTAAAGTTCAGGGATTGCTGGCCTAAAACACTTTGACCATTATGGGCCATGTTGAAACAAAGCAGCTGACAGAAATGCTACCCAGTATCTTAAACCAACTTGGTACAGACAGTCTGACTAGTTTAAGAAGACTAGCTGAAGCTCTGCCCAAACAGTCTGTGGATGGAAAAGCACCACTTGCTACTGGAGAGGATGATGATGATGAAATTCCAGATCTTGTGGAGTTGATGAAGTGTCCAAGAATGAAGCAACCTGAATTGAGTAAGCTTCTGAAGAAGGTAAAAGTTGAAGAAGTTACTGGGAGCTGCTATTTTATATTATGACTGCTTTTCAACATTTTATTCATGGATCTGATAAAATCTAGATCTCTAATATTTTTAAGCCCAAGCCCCTTGGACACTGCAACTCTTTTCAGTTTTTGCTTATACACAATTCATTCTTTGCAGCTAATTAAGCTGAAGAAGCCTGGGAATCAAGTTTGAAACAAGGTTGATAAAGTTCTTTGCCTAGGGGGAAAAAAAGGAAAAAGAAAAACAGGACCATAGCCCTGCAGTGTCATTATAGCGAATCAACTTAGCCAGGATCTTTGTTTGTTAATATTTAATAATCACAAGGGACAGCATAACAAGTAGGTTCAGCCAGTGAGACTCAGATAGAGAGACATCCTTGTAGTGGACACTACAAGGGCAATTAAAGGTAACTCTCTGGGAGGCAAAGGAAAGGGAGAGGTTCAGAAAAAGAAAGGTCAATGGCTCTGGTGAAACCAATTGAATTCCTACCCATCGATAGGATCAAGCTGCTACTGCTTGAGAGCTTCTAAGCATCTAGAATTTTGTATATCCAATGTAGATTTTGAAAAGAAAGCAATTATAGCCGCTTGGAGTGCAAACCTCCATGAGAGAGGCTCATGGAGGCAGTGAAAATGGATCAAAGTTTTACTGAGGATGGATCAAAAGTTTCTTGCATTCTAAATGCAAGGGCTAATAAATGCAGATGAAATATATTAGAGATTGCAATGGGAGAATGATGTAAAATCACAAAGAAATAGTAAAATATTCATAACAGTGTTGAGGTCAAATGTTCAGAGGCAGCGAGAGTGTGCAGCAATTCTGGCCCCAGTAGCTGCATCCTAATCAGACTGTTCCTGTAATAAAGTATTGAACAGAGAGGGAGTCTCCCTTTGTTGTTAACTATTTTCTGAGTTTGGTTTTTCAGTCTTCCTGCGGCCTGTGTGATCTTCCTAATAACCTTCCTGAAACATTCCAATAAATTATTTTTCTATTTTCCCAGAATCAATTCATATTGCTTGCAAATAAGAAATCTTGTCCTATGAAATGTGACAGAAAAAGTTAGGAAAAGGCTCTGACTAGTGGACTCCCTGAACAAACACCAGTCAAACCAAATGCAGTGTCCTGCAATGGCCAGAGGTGGGAAAATGGGGATGCTCTTGGCAGATCAGCAAAACCTCAGCACGCAGAAATTACACAACAAAGCCCTTGTGGTGCAAGGTTTCCTCTCCTCCTGTGGCATGATAATTCTTTTGGAGATAAGTCTTCATGAGACCCTCTAGATTGCTGGTGTCACAAAACTCCTGCTTTCCAAAATTCAAAGGGATAATATAATTCATTGGTTTTCAGTGGGGGCAATTTTACCCCCTAGGGGACATTTGACAATGTCTAGAGACAGTTTTGATGTCACAACTAAGGAAGAGGGTTGCTACTGGCGTCTAGTGAGTAGAGGCCAAGGATGTTGCAGAACATCTTACACCACACAGGAAAGCTGCTCCCCCCATGTCAGAAGGTTATCTAGCCAAATTATCTAGTCAGTGTGTCACTATTGAGAAAGTCTGGTCTAAATAATGTGACTGAAACTCCCTTGCTTCTTAGGAAAATTTTGTATTGGAAAAAAAATCTTGTATTGGACAATGTTGACTTCATATTTTGAGGTAGCATATAGAACTGCTTTTTCCAGCAGAGTAGAAACTAGCTATTGAGCACTTGAAATATGACTAGTCTGAATTGAGAGATGCATATGTGAAATATACACTGGGTTTCTTCGTATGAAAAAAATGTAGAATATCTCATAATAATTTAAAAATATTTTACATATTGAAATCACAATTTTGAAATATTGAATAAAATAAAATGTTATTAAAATTAATTCCACCTGTTTCATTTTACATTTTGTTCATATGGGTTACTAGAAAATTTAAATTACATATGTGGCTCATCTCATATTTCCACTGGATAGCTCTGGCCTAGAAAAGGAGAAGCTCGTGAATTAGAGATTTTGGACAGAAGATTTTCTGCTCATTGGAAAAGAACAAAAGCTATTCTTTAATATTCTTTAATCTCTGCACCCAGTAGACATTTTTTAAAATGTCCATGCCCAGTGTGGAGCCCAGTATGGGGCTTGAAAGGATGACCCTGAAATCAAGACCTGAGCTGAGATCCACAGTCAGCTGCTTAACTAATTGAGTCACCCAGGAGCCCCCAGTAGGCATTTTTGAACACATGCTATGGGCTAATCATTGGCATATTAAAGATCAGCATCTCTTCCTTTGTGAAGAAATCATAGTCTATTAAAGAAGTCAGAGAGTTAATAAAAGAGATTGCAGAAAAATGTGTATGTTACTGTGTATACATAGAGAAAAGTGTGATAAGCTACCTAGATGAGTCAGGGAACATAAAGAGGTGATACAGTTTCATTAGAATCTGTCCTTTGACTTCTTTGAGTATTATCTGACTATTCCCTATTCTGGGACTTACCACCTGGAATGTGATCTTTACCTCTCTCTGCTAACACCCTGCCTAACTTGAGCTGGGTGACTGAACCCTCCTGGGAACACTGTAGCCCAAAGTGATGCCTTGTAATGTTGAACTTCTAAAGGTGTTGATTTGTTGTGATTTTGAACTTCTAAAGGTGTTGATTTGTTGCTCTCAATAGGTACTTCATAATACAGTTCTTCACATGGCTCTCCTGTCCTATTCACTTTAAAGTACATGAAATACTGAAACAGAGGTACACAAATATGCTTATTAAGTGCAAGAATGGAACATTCCAAGGGTCTCATTCAATTAAGTCCTGCTTGTAATTCTTTCTTGAATCATAGGACAATGCAGTCACACACAGGCTCTAGATTAATTTCTTCACTAAATGATCTAACCGTGCACTCTGTTCACTCTGGCCCTTTGCACTTCATGTTCCCTTTGCACTTTTCCACACTGCCCTTTGCATGGATGACTCATTTAGCCTTTAGGTTTCAGTTTCAATACCGCTTCCTCTGGTAAGCCATTTCTGACAATTGCCACCCTACAAGATTATGTGCTCCTTCTCCTAAAGCACTGTCTGTATCCTGAGGGAGTCCTCCTCACAGTGTACTTTAATTCTGGTTCAGTGTCCTATCTTCTTCATCAGACTGTGAGCTCTAAAAGGCTGTTTCTATATTCCATTTGCATGCTGTTATGTCCTTAGAATTCAGCCCCAAGTGTGACACATAGTATACCTTGGGTTAGGTCCCTTGGAAGGAGTTACCAGGGTGAGGATTCGAGTGCAGATGATTTTATTAGAAAGTGTTCCCAGGAGAAAGAAAGTTGGTGTTGGGGGCAGGCGGAGGGGCGACAGGACAGGGAAAGGGCAGAAGCCCAGAAATGGTGTAATTTCAGGTGATGTCCCACTTGATGAGAGGATGAAATAAGCCTCATCCTGATCTCAGTGAGAGCTCTGGAATCTTACATCTCTATTTTTCCCAGCCCAAGTCAGGAGTTAGCCCACTAGTCAGTCGTTGGAAATGACCACTCTTGGGGGACATAAACTCATAGGCATTTCTGGTTCTCTGCCCTAGCAGGGAAAGCAAGCAAACTGACTCTCATAGCCCAAAGAAGTTTTATGAAGAAGATAGCAGAGGCAGGCAATTAAAAGCGAAAGCACAGATGTGGGAGTAGGGGTGCCCAGAAAATGTAAAGGGAATCTGAGGGATGCAGATGGAGCAGAGACAATGTCTGCTACATGGTAAAAAAAAAAAAAAAAGTTGAATGGATAATTTAAAAATCCTCTTTCAGATTGGCAACAGCACAATTAATCCAAATCCAAGCCGTATGTGTATATTTATACTTAATATAATTGACAAAAGTAGCAAATACGGGATTGTGCCTTGCTAATTTTGGAATTGAAGAAATTTGTATATCATTTTATGTAGGATGAGTGATCAGCAATTGATTGATCTATCTGATTACAATTTTAAGAAAAGCTTGAATGAACATACTAATTATGAATCTACAGTATGTTTTTGGGGGGAAGTTAGGATCTTTCAAAAACATTTATCTAATATTTTAACTGGTTTTAAAGGAAGAAGTTACAGTGTTCATCTATAAATCTTCTCTTGATATTACAATTATAGAACTATTTTGTTTGCCAAACCAGTAGTTGAAACCATTATAGTTTAACATATAGATATGACCAGTGTAGAAAATAACCCAGTATGGCACTACTCATAATCAAGACAATTGTAAAAAAAAAAATAAGTAAAGTGATATGGCATCTTACTCTGATCTCAGGGCTAAATAGAAAAACCTTCTGAATGAAATCTTTGATGGGTATTTTTAAGTTTATATGGCAGTTGTAATGCTTCCCTTGAATTTGTGTTATGGTGCTGCACCTGTTAGAAGGATCATTATGCATCATGAAAACAGTTCAGTCTCACTAGGATGCTTCTGGTGGAGGCTTACACTCCCAGACCTTGTCTTTAAACCTCAGTGCATAGCAGAATATAAATCATGTGGTGTTTACTACAGAAAAAAAAAAAGTCATAAGAGAGAGATCAATGTAGTGGAGATTATAGAATGAATGATTTCAGATCAAGTACATGATTCTTCCTGTAGCAGGAATCTTATTTTTAATATTTTTCACAGATCAGATACCAGCACTGTGCATGATGATTTAGAGCTGTACTGACTCTAACTTCTCATTTTATTGCTTTAACAAAATAAACTCTTTTTGGAAAATGGAATTTAAAATTGGGATAAATTAAGAGGAAAGTAATTCCATCTGGGAGGAATCACCAACATCATCTCAGATTTTGCTTTTCCCTTTCTATTCCTCATTAATGATCAAATAAACTACTTTATCAGAAGAGTGTTGGGGAACACATATGAATACATATTCCCTTTCATTAATATGGTTGTGGAGAAACATGGCCTACAATAAAATAGGAACATTTACTCACTCTAGGTAAAATTAATGTTACAATCTTGTGTGACAAAAATATTAAAATTTGTATACTTATAGCAATGAAGTAGTTCTTTAATTAAAAAAAACCAAGGAATTATGAAATCAGGTAATATGAAAGAGGAGCATGTGTATAGAAAGGGAATCAATAGATTTTGAAAATAACTGTAATCAATAAAACAAACCTTAGACTGTATGCAGGTAAAGAATTAGAGAAACGGAAAGGAATTCTGGGTTATCCACTTTGAAAACAGCAGAGAGAGGTGGTTATCAAATATTAAACAGCAGTTGAGAGCTATAGAAATTATTGTAACTTTCCATATATGCTTACTAAGATTTCTAGAGGAAGAGAATAGAAAGAATTTTGAAGAAACAAGATTTGAAACACTAGTGGCAGGAACAAAGGCAGAGTACTCAGGATGGAAGGGCACTGTAAAAAGGGGCTGGAATAAAAACACCTACCCTATACTTGGTATTGAAACAGCAGAACACCAAGAAAAAAAGAGATTCTCCTCCTTCTCCTCTTCATCCTCCTCCCCTTCCCCCTCCTTCTCACTCTCCTTCTTCTTTTTTTTTTTAGTTTAAGATATAGCGTTCGATGATTCACCAGTTGCATATAAGAAAAGGAGATTCTTAAAAGCTACCACAGAGAAAGGACAGACTACCTAGGATGTCAGTTAGTGAGATAGCCGACTTCACATTCTTAACAATAGATGCCAAAAATAATGATGGAATATTATGTGTGAATAAAAAGGAAAAGAGTAATATTATAGGAAGGAATGACAACAGGGGCACATTTTTTTGTGGAAAATTAAAGGGTGTTAAGATCAGCATCATTTTCAAAAGAAAGAGAGGAATCTTGACAGCTTCAAACTTAGAAAAACAAAGACCCAAATTAATCATGGTAAATAATTTAAGAGTAACCTCCACTTTTCTCCAGCAGAGGGAGAAAAGAAGGAAATATCCAAACATGTATTAATAACAATAAATTAGATAATTTATTATTTAATAATAAATTCAATAAAATGGCACAAAACAGAAAGTAGGTGAAAAAATAAGATGGTGAAAAAAGAGAGTAGCTTACAACACAATACCCACTGATTCCTCTGGTGACAGCCTCAGACCGTCTCAGTTTTGTCTCTGAAGGTATAGAAATAAGAATATGTGATTTCACATTTCAGCATGTTTTTAATCATCTGGATAGCCCAGTTCTGACTCTGGTCTCTGGGCTAGAGAATACTCTAGTATTTCTCTATGGTCCTACTAAAAAATGCACTGTTAATCTTTACTCCTCAGTAGAATCTGAAATTAAGACTAAAGGATGTGGTAGAGGACTCATATACTCTTTCATCTGCTTTTCTTTTCCATCTCCCCCTCTCCCCATGGGATCTGCAGTCAGTTTCCCAAGAAAGCAATGCCAATTAAACATCCTAAGCGGGCATATTCTTTGAACTGCAAATCAGGTCAAATGATCTATCTGATAAGTACTGGTTCCTATTGGGAATATGGAACCATGTATTCTCACTAGAGGTGAAAACGGAGCAATATTGAGCTTATGGTCATCATAAACTACAGGAAGAAAATAAAAGTATATTAACATGTTAATATGAGAGAAAGATAAAACATGCCTGATTTTCTAGATGATCAATAAATTTGTGAACCTTGACCAGCCCATTGCACTAGCTACTCTAGAGACATATTTACCCATATATATGACTTTCATCTCATCATACTATTTAATATCCTAAGACTTGATTGAAAAATTAATATTCTCTTTTCAAACTAGCAAAATTTTAATTTATTACATTTTACTGATTATAAGATTAATCCTATTTTGGCAGAAAATATGGATAGAACAGAAAAGATTAATAAACATACTACTTGAAACAACCACTATTAAAATTTTGGAATATTTTTTCTTTCAGTTTTATATTAAGTTCTTGAAAAAATTAATCTTTAGTGGGTTTCTGCATTATACTTGGAATCGTCAGTGACAAGCATATGGCAAACACTCAGTGAATGTTTGGATGGATGGATGGATGGATGGATGGATGAATGGATGCATAAATGAATGGAGTCATGAATAAGTGAATAGAATGTGACCACAGTTCATTGGGGAAAAATCATGTATTCAAATTCAGGCATCAATCACAGAGACCCTGGTGCACAAAGGATCAAACAGAATAAATTCTGAAGGTGGGTTATGGGTGGAGTAATCAAATGCCAAGAAATAACAGTGCCCATTTTACTCTGAAAATGACAGCCACCAATCCCAAATACAGAATTCATACTTTAGGGAAAAAATGGAGTGATTTTCAAATGAGTATTAATGTCATCTATGTCATCTTTATGCACCCCAGCCTATGGAATTACACATGACATATGCAGGAAATGTACCTATAATTAGAAAGTTTCCCCATTTTGTGGTATTACTGTTCATTTCACATTATAAAAGGACACCATTGCACATAATATAAAGGATACTTGAGTTCTCAAGGCTGGGCTTCTCAGATTCTTCTCACCTGCCCCAGCTTCACTGAGATATAATTGACATATAACTGTGTAAATTTACTATAATCAACATAATGATTTGAAATATGTATATATCATGTAATGATTACCACAATAGTTTAGTTAATAATTAGTAACATAATTACTTTTTTTGATACGTGAGGTGAGAACTTTTAAGTCTTACTCTCATCACTTTTAAGTGTACAGTATAGTATTGTTAAGTATAGTCACGATAATGTAATAGTGTACATTACATCCCCAGAATTTATTGACTACCTTTACTCATTTCTACCCCACTCGCACCTTCCCAACCCTGGCAACCACCAATCTGTTCTCTGTTTTTTTGAGTGTTCTTATTAGATTCCACAAATAAGTGAGATTATGCAATATTTGTCTTTCTGATTGTCTGTCTTATTTCACTTAGTATAATGCCCTCAGCTTTCATCCATATTGTTGCAAATGACAAGATTTCCTTTTTTATGGCTGAATCTATTACATTGTGTATATATTATATTCTTTATTTATTCATCTGTTGATGGACCCATAAGTTGTTTCTATGTCTTGGCCATTGTAAATGCTGCAATGAACATGGGGGTGCAGATATTTCTTTGAGATAGTGATTTCATTTCCTATGGATATATACTTAGATGTGGGGTTGCTGAATCATATGGTAGTTCTTTTTTTTTTTTTTTAAAGATTTTATTTATTTATTTGACAGAGAGAGAGACAGATGCGAGAGAGGGAACACAAGCAGGGGGAGTGGGAGAGGAAGAAGCAGGCTCACAGCAGAGGAGCCTGATGTGGGGCTCGATCCCATAACGCCGGGATCACGCCCTGAGCCGAAGGCAGACGCTTAACCGCTGTGCCACCCAGGCGCCCCCATATGGTAGTTCTATTTTTAATTTTTTGAGAAACCTCCATACTGTTTTTCCATCATGGCTGCACCAATTAACATTCTAACCCACAGTGCACAAATGTTTCCTTTTCTATACTTCCTTGTCTATACTTGTTATTTCTTGTCTTCTTGATAATAACCATTCTAACCAGTGTAAGGTGATATCTCATTGTGATTTTGATTTGCATTTCCTTGAATATGATTAATAATGTTGAGCACCTTTTTCTGTACCTGTTGGCTGTTTGAATATCTTGTTTGAAATAATGTCTACTCAGGTCCTTGCCCATTTTTAAAACATTGGGGTTTTTTTTGCTATTGAGTTGCAGAAGATCCTCATATAATATGGATATTAATCCCTAATCAGATATGTGCTTACAAATATTTTCTCCCATTATGTAAGTTGTCTTTTCTTTTTGATGACTTTTTTTTTTTTTTGGCTTTGCAGAACCTTTTTAGTTTGATGTAGTCCCACTTGTATATTTTTGCTTTGGTTATTTGATCTTTTGGTGTCACATCCAAAAGATCATTGTCATAACCAATGTAAAGTTGCTTTCCCCCTATGTTTTCTACTAGGAGTTTTATTGTTTTAGGTCTTTCAGTAAGTATTTAATCTATTTAAGTTATTGAAAGCTGGACTTTTTTTCCTATTGATTTCTTCTTTGACTCGTTGGTTGTTCAGGAATGTTATTTAATTTCTGTAAATCCATGTATTTGTGAATTTTCCAGCTCTCCTCCTGTTATTCACATTTAGTTTCATATCACTGTAGCCAGAAAATAGATTTGATATAATTTCTATCCTTTTGAATATGCTGAAACTTGTTTTGTGGTCTTACATATGATCTATCCTAACAAATGTTCAATATTCTTGAGAAAAATGTGTATTCTGTTGCTATTATATAGAATGTTTGGTATATATCTCCTAGCTTCACTTGGTCTATAGTATTGTTCAAATCCACTGTTTGCTGATTGATTCTCTGTCTGGATGATCTATCCATTGATGAGAGTATGATCTTAAATCCTCAACTTTTATTGTATTGCTCTTTGTTTCTCCTTTTAGTTCTGTTAGTATCTGCTTTATTTATTTACGTATTCCAATGTTGGGCATACAAATATTCATAATTGTTTTTTTTTTCTTGATGGATTGACCTCTCTATAATTATGTAATGACCTTCTTTGTTCCTTTTTCCACTTTTAGCTTAAAGTCTACTTTGATATAAGTATAGTTACCTCTACTTTCTTTTGATTAACATTTGGTTGAAATATCTTTTTCCATCTCTTTATTTGCAGTCTATGGGTGTCCTTCAAGATGAAGTGAGTCTCTAGTAGGCAGCATATTGTTGAATCTGTTCTTTTTATCCATTCAGCCATTCTGTCTTTTGATTGAATAATTTAATCCACTTATATTTAAAATAATTATTGATAGGTAAAGACTTACTATTGCCAGTTTGTTCATTGTTTCTGACAGCTTTGTAGATCCTTTGTTTTTTGCTTCTTCTCTTGCTGTCTTCCTTTGTGATTTAATAACTTCTTATAGCAATATGCTTTGACTCCTTTATCGTAATCTTTTGAGTATCTACAGCAGGTTTGTCCTTTGTGGTTACCATGAGGCTTACATAAAATAGCTTATATTTCTAATGTACTTTTTTTTTTAGATTGTATTTATTTATTTGACAGAGAGAGAGAGCACAAGCAGGCAGGCAGAGGGAGAGGGAGAAGCAGACTCCTGCTGGTAGGGAGCTTGTTGTGGGGCTTGATCCCCGCCCTGGGATCATGATCTGAGCCAAAGACAGACAGTTAACTGACTGAGTCACCCAGGCACCCCTATAATGTCCCATTTTAAGCTGATAACAACTTATTCAATAGCATACAGAAAATCTCTACTTTTACTTCTCCATCCCAATATTAGGTTATTGATATTATGGGTTTTTTATATCAAATAACAAATTAATAACATTATTGTAATAACAAATAATAACAAATTATGGTAGCTATGGTTAGTTTTAATATCTTTTTTTTTCAAAGATTTTTTATTTATTTATTTGACAGAGATAGAGACAGCCAGTGAGAGAGGGAACACAAGAAGGGGGAGTGGGAGAGGAAGAAGCAGGCTCATAGCGGAGGAGCCTGATGTGGGGCTCGATCCCATAACGCCAGGATCACGCCCTGAGCCGAAGGCAGACGCTTAACCGCTGTGCCACCCAGGTGCCCCTAGTTTTAATATCTTTGATTTTAACCTTCCAACTAAAGTTGAGGTGACTTATATATCATTTATACAATATTAGAGAATCTGAGTTTGGCTATATATTTACTATTCTTAACGAGTTTTATGCATTCATGCTTTCTGAAGTTAATTAACATTATTTTATTTCCAACTGAAATTACCCTTTTGTGATTCCCTTTAGACACATCTAGTGGTAATGAACTCCCTCAGTTTTCGTTTGTTTGGGAAAGTTTTTCTCTTTTTCTATCCTGAAGGACAGTTTGCTGGGTATAATATTCTTGATTGGCAGGGTTCCCCCACCCCACCATATTTTGAATATATCATCCTACTCTTTCCTGGCCTGAAAAATTTCTGTTGCGAAAAATGCTAATAGTCATATGAGGGTTTCCTTGTACGTGACCTGTCACTTTTCTCTTGCTGCATTCATAATTCCTTATCTTTGACTTTTGACAACTTAATTATAATGTATCTTAGTGTTGCCCTTTTTAGACTCAACCAGTTTGGGGTCTTTTGGGCCTCATGAATCTGGATGTCCATCACTTTCCCCACGTTTGGGAAGTTTTCAGCCATTATTACTTTAATAAACTTTTTGTCCCTTTCTCTTTCTCTTCTCCTTTATGCTAGATAGTTAGCTAAGGACCTAGAACACTACTGGGAAATCTCAACAAATGTGATTGAATAAATGAGTATCTCTAGTATTATGCCATAGACCTCCTTCCTCCCTATTGTTATTTCTATTAGAAATAAAATTAGATGAAGACATGGTTGGCCACTCTAATTTCTGATGACATAAATTGCATGTAGGTGATATCTGTTAAATAAATCAAAATTAAAATTGATCATAAGAAATTAGACTATGGACCAAAGTGAGCCATATGAAATTTAATTTTGAAAACATATTTTTTGGAGGAAAATATCAACAATACAGTACAATACAAAGATGGGCTAGGGTAGACTTGACAACAATTCATGTGAAAAACATGGATTTTATAAGCCATCTGGTCAACACAAGCCAATATTATGCTTAGATTGCTGAATAAGCAAATATGGTCTTAGGAATTAGAAATATTATATTACATTAGAAAGTTTGCCTAAGACTCATTTGTTTCAACTTAAAGAGAAACATCTGAATTGCTGATGATGTCTAGTCTGAAATGCAAGAATGCCTCCTGATAGAGTGAGCCACTCCTGATAGAGTGGTAGGGTTCAAGGCAGTCCTGGAAGTTCATCTAAGGATTAAATTCATTTAGTAGGAAGGTGAAACTAGGTGATCTAAAAGATTGTTTCAATTCTAAAGTTCTAAGATTTAAGTGGAAATTCCTTGAACTTCAGTTTATGTTATCTGTAAAATGAGAGGGTTTTCAGAGCGATTAAGGTATATCTACATAAAGTTTTGTGCAAAAATATTGGAAATGTTTAGGCAAATTTAAAATGGACAAAATCCATGGTTTATCACAACTAAAGATTTTCTAAATTATGCTGTTATTTTAATTTTTATTCTCATTTAATTAATGTACTGTTTTTGGAACTTTCACACAGTGACATGGAATTTGTCAGAATGACTCACACAGGTCTTTTATTTCAAAAGAGGGAACAAAATTTTTATTTTATTTTTTCCCTAATTTGAGAAATTTGGGTTTCGTTACACCGTCAGACAACTAAGAATCCCAGTATTCCAGTCCTCAGCTAGACCTTGAAAGGAGAACTAAAACTGAAGACATCAGGCCCTTCTAAAAAGGCTTTTTTTTCAGACTTCCCACTAAATAGACCTGGAATTTTCTAGACAGGAGTTCTCAAAATATGGTCCATGAACCCCTGGGGTACTCCAGGTCCTTTTAGGAAGTCAATGAGGTTAAAACTATTTTTATAATAACATAAGGCAATATTTGCCTTTTGTATTGTGTTGATATTGTGCTGACAATACAAAAGCTGTGGCTTATAAAACAAAGTAAAAATCAAGTCAGTTCCACCAAACTGTATTAGTAATCATGTATTCTTAATTGCTACACATACAAATGTCAATTTTATTTAAAAATGTCCTTTATGAAGCAGTGAAATTGTTAATCTTATTAAATCATCCTAGAGTATACTTTTTAAATATTTGGAGTGATATAATGGGAAGTATGCATAAAGCAATTGTGTGCTTTGAGTCTAAAGCTGTCCACAGATAAATGGATAAAGAAGGTGTGGTATATATATACAATGGAATATACTCAGCCATCAAAAAACAAAATCTTACCATTTGCAATGATGTGGATGGAACTAGAGGCTATTATGCTAAGCAAAGTAAGTCAATCAGAGAAAGACAATTATCATATGATTTCATGCATATGTGGAATTTGAGAAACAAAACAGAGGATCATAGGGGAAGGGAGGGGAAAAATAAAATAAGATGAAATCTGAGAGGTAGACAAACCATAAGAGACTCTTAACTACAGGAAACAAACTGAGGGTTGCTGGACGGGAGGTGGGTGGTGGGATGGGGTAACTGCCTGATGGACATTAAGGAGGGCACTTGATGTAATGAGCACAGGGTGTTATATGCAACTGATGAATCCCTGAATTCTACCTCTAAAACTAATAATACACTGTATATTAATTGAATTAAAATGAAAGTTTTAAAAAAGAAAGAAAAGGAAAACAAAAGAAGTTCCATTTTTATTTGAAAAATCTATTAACAGACAAAATATCATTATTTAGACTTGAGTATTTGCAAATGTTTTCTCAAAAATACGTAAGCTGTCACTTGTTTTCAAGTGAAAATTTGAATTTAGAAAACTTGCATCATGTATGTGATCTTGACATTTTCCAAAGGCTTTTCTGATGAGATCAGTGGTGATATTAACAAATATTAGTTTTTGATATTGTATGATAAAATGTGTCAACATTTTGAACATCTGCATAGCTCAGTGAGCCAGTATCTTCCAAATGACCATAATGTTACAAAATCACTCATGTTAAAAAATCCATTCAGAATACAAGAAACACCAACAGAGTTTAATGTCATAAAGTATGCAAAGTTCACTGAGATTGTTTCCAATTCCTTACTGCAACTTCCCTTTCAGTAACTACCTCTTGTTGACTTTTGACACAGCATCAAATAAGAAAATCCACAAATATCTGAAAAAGTTATTAAAATATTCCTCTCTTTCCAACTGCATATTTTTGTAAGGGTTAATTTTCTTCATATACTTCAGTCCAAAAAATACATAACATTTGACTGAATGAAGAAGCTGATTAAGAATCCAGCTGTGTCCTATGAGGCTGGACATTAAAGGGATGTGCAAAAGTGTACATGCTACTCTTCTTCATTTTTTGTTTGGGGAAATATGGTAATTTTTTCATGAAATATTTATGCCAACTAACAAATGCATTTTTAAATAAATTTATAAATATCTCCAATATTTCTCAGTTTTAATTTCTAATACTTATAAATATTGATAGATATAACCCACATTGACAAAAGTTTTGGATTTCCTTGATAATTTTAAGTGTAAAGAAGTTAAGAATGCACTGGGGCTTCAAAAGGACGATTCTATCAGACCTGCTTTTTTAGAGTTGACTCAATTTGCCATGACACGCCCTTTTCTTGACTTTGTTCAAGGCCTTAAAATAAGTTGCTAAAGTTGAGGTCTTGATCACTGTAAAAGCTTCACTAAGTTTTCTCCAAATCCATGAACTTCACTGCCCTAAGTAAGTCCCCTTTGGGAAATTACAGCTTGGTGATTCAAAGTCCTCTCAGCCTTTCTTGGACGTGAAATAGTTCATTTCAGTAGTTGCATTTCCCTATGGCGTGAAATGATCCCTACATCAGACCCCTGCTGTGGGAGCCATTATCAACCTGGAAATGGAAAACAAAGCCAAAAATAGGGTACAAATGTGACCTACCAAGAAAAAAATTACATGAAAACTCAAACTTGAATTATTAAGGGATAGCTGTCTTCAGAAAGACCTAGATTTAGAATGACTACATACAGATCTTTAGTACATATTTTTCTCTGGGCAGGCAGATGCTTGTGTTTTGCTCAATTATTAAGTAGAGAATCTTAAATCTAATGAAATAGATGTCACAGTCAATTAATAAGCTATTAAAATGGCTTCATATTTCTAAAATTATAATGTAAGTCAAGGGGATATTATTTGATTTACAATAATTAGATTGACAGGGAACTTTCTTTGGAAATCCCTTTACTGAGGAAAATGATCTACATGTAAGAGTAGAATACAAACTTTACACAAAGTCTTTAGCCACTGACAATGATTTTAAAATGAGGCTGCTCAGAATGGCTTTTCTAGTCATGAAATGAGTTCTCACATATTGGAAATTTCATTAAACTATAAATTATGGGGGAAATGTAATGCCTTTTTCTTGAGAAATTACTTGAATACTCAGAAACATTATTAATGCTAATGACTGGCTAAAAGTCAAAATAATGAACCAAGTTGTGGCAAAAGTCTATGCTTATGATTAACATTCTATCAAATTTATTTTCAATTAATTCAGGTACTGCATAGTTAGACTTCCTTATAAGTTATAAGCCTTAACTTTCAATTAAGCAGCTATTATTGTATAGCTACAAAATTAATAACAACAGGTAGCATTGACTGAGTACTTGCTATAGATGCAAGGTTCTACTCTAAGCATTTTATATTATTTTATTTCTTTCTTTCAATGAACACTATGAAGTTTATACTATTATATTCCTTTTAAAGATAAAGAAACAGGTTCTTAAAGGCCCAGAAACACAAAGCCAATAAATTATAATTATGATTAGAACTCATGCAAAAAATTTAAAATAGAACTACCATAAGACCCACCAGTCTCACTTCTGAGTATATATCTGTAAGAAATGAAATCACTATCTTGAAGAGATATCTGCATCCCCACGTTTTTTACATCATTCACAATAGCCCAGGCATGGAAATAATCCAAGTGTCCATCAATGTATGAACGGATAAAGAAAATGTGATATATCTTTATATTCAACAGACTATTTAGCTATGAAAAGGAAGGAAATCTTGCCTTTTGCAACAATGTGGATGAATTTGAGGGCATTATGCTATGTATGATTTCGTTTATATATGGAATCTAAAAAAGCTGAACTCAACAGAAACAGAGCAGATTGGTGATTACCAGGGGTTGGGGGTGAGAAATGGGGAGATGCTTGTCAAAGGTTAACAAACTTCCAATTATAAGATGAATAATTCTGTTGCACTGAGTTGTATGGTTTTTATTGTTGTTGGGTTTTAGTTCTTTATCTAGTCTCTATTGCTTCCCTATATTACATCTCTTTTCCCTTTCTGATTGCTTTCCTTCCCTGTAGGTTTTGGTTTCCAGAACCAGACATTAAAACAATAGCCTTCAATACACTGCATAACCAGCCCCATGATTGTGTAAGATCAAATACTAAAGTAAGTTCTTATTATGTATGTCTCTTAAGAGGTCTGCTTCTCCGGTTATACCCTGACTAATATTAATAGTCCTTGTACAAAAGCCCTATTAACAAAAGAAATGCAATCATCATGTTCCATATTACCCACAACAGAATGACTTTGTTGGGGTCAAATTCCTGGTAATTTATGGAGTCTGGATTCAGGTCCACTACCTTCGAGTCCATGTTCTTTCAGGAGGGCTATGCTGTCTTCTTTAAAGTAAGGAAAAACATGAGTGTCTCAGCTCATTAAAGTGTCTCAGGCTTTCCTATAACATTTGCTTCCATGAATTGTTAATAGTAAAAACCACTTTATCAATGACATGGTTTCTGAGTCACTCACAGGGTATTTTCATTATCCTTCAGGTTACCCAGATGACCTATCTGTTGTCTAGGGCCATCCTAGCCATGTCAGTCACAGCCAATGTGGAAGAAAATGAACATCTTGTCCTGCTACCATTATGAATAAACATATACATGATGTTCCAGAATGTGATAAACCAAAAATAACAGTGTCACCCTGTCCAGTTCTAGTCCCTAAGATAAAGGAAACCTTAAGCATTTCCTTTAAATTACTCCCTAGCAAAATAACTATAACCTGACTTTTACACAATTGATTTCTAAGGATATGTGATGTCCTTTGTGGATATAATACCTATGTGAGGAAGTTGTTTTTCTACTGTGAATAGATTAATGTAAGCTATATAACCTTGGTAATTTTGCAGCTTTTTTCCTTTAAATTTATGTTGTAGGGTGTTTTTTTTTTTTTGACAAGCTAATCTTCCTGAAGTCTGACTTTTGTCAACTTTTTCATATTCTAAGTGCTTTGATGTCTGTCTTCCTCTCACATGAACATGCTTTTGTGTTTCTTAGGATGGAAATATTTCTGATTGTTGGTGGGAAGAGTAAAAAATAGGTAGTTTTCTTCTCTTTGATTAAGTCTATAAAACACAAACTTATTTTTTAAAGATTAATTTATTTATTGTAGAGAGAGAGAGAGAGAGCATGAACAAGAGGGACAGAGGGAGAGAGAGAGAGAACCTTAAGCAGGATTCATGCCCGGTGCAGAGCCTGATGGGGTTCGATCCCAGGACCCTGAGATCACAACCTGAGCTGAAACTGAGTCAGACACTTAACCTACTGCACCACCCAGGCGTCCCAACACAAATTTATAAGCCAGCTTTTATACTAGTGTTCCTGCTTGCTTACTATATATGAAGACCCAGCTTAGGGAATTCATGTTCTAACTTGGATCTGGGTGAGGGGTAGGGGGGTTATAGGAAGGAAGGCTGGGACAAAGCTGAAATCTGCAATATTTGCTTTATTTTATATCCTTTCATGGTATTAGAATGTAGTCTCTAATGTCATAACTGCACAAGTTTAAATTTGAACTCTACAGCTTATTAGCTATAAAATCTTAAAAATTTTATATAAATGTTCTGTGTCTCAGTTTGTCTCCTAACTAGAGAAAATAACAGTACCAATATAATGTCATGGAGAAAGTTAAATGAAATAATGCAAACATTGAGCTTAGCATAGAACCTGTCACAAAATAAGTACTCAGTAAATTTTAGCTATAATTGTTAAGTCTTGTGGTATTTTGGAGATCATTTGAGACTTTTGGAAAAGTGTGAAAATTGGCTTATTTAACCAGAAGTGTTGACCACATTGCTGGTGCTAAGAGTTAAAATTCAAGGCACCAAATTAAGTACATGCTTAATTCAGTTTGCTCTGGGGAGGGGGATGTGAGGGTGTGCCATATAAAAAACTCCTTTTGTGATATTGAAAAGTAAAACGCTGTGGAGAACAAGCATGAAATCCCATAATAGGTCTGAGGCAGGATCAAATTTGTGATGGAGAACAATCTGGTAACTCAGAGGAGAATGGGTTTGGAATGAAAGCTGATGGGGGTGGGGAAGAAGGAGGGTCATAGGAAATATTTGAGATCAGTCTACCCTTTGCCTTTATTGGATTATGGGAGAATGGTTTATAAATTATTCAGCTGCTGTGTAATCAGAGGTAATTTAGAGTGATCCTAGTTTATTTTATGTATTTATTTTAAGATTTTATTTATTTATTTGACAGAGAGATAGCCAGCCAAGAGAGGGAACACAAGCAGGGGGAGTGGGAGAGGAAGAAGCAGGCTCCCAGTGGAGCAGGCAGCCCAACGCGGGGCTCGATCCCAGGACCCTGGGATCAGGCCCTGGGCCGAAGGCAGACGCTTAACAACTGAGCCACCCAGGCACCCCTAGAGTGATCCTAGTTTAGAGTATCTTTGAATAGGCTGTGTAAATCCTCACATTGATTGGACATGGTAAGGAATTAATACTGAACAATTGTCTTTACTGATAGTGAAGTTTTTAACATTTATGACAAACTTATACATTATATATTTGTCTTCTCAATTTTGCAGGTGAGAAAACCAAAGCTCAGTGGAGGAAATGTATTAGTTATGGCTTTTTTGATGGCAGAAAATCAAAACCCAGTTGGAGCTAGGTTAGGCAAAATGTGGAATTAATTGGCTTAAATACCCAAACCACAGAAAGGGCAGGGATAAGACTAGGTCCCAGAGTGTTCTGGAATACGGGAAGGTAGTGGTGCCAGGCCCCTCTCTTACTGATTCTTCTCTCCCTTCATTTTTCTGCATATGAACTTCATTCTTTCACATTATGACTGGGAACATAGCTCTGGGCAGCTGTTTCTCTTATAGTCTTGCAACCCCACCCAAGAGACATAAGTGATAACTCTGATTAGTTTGATATGGACCATGTGCCCATTCCTGGACCAATGAAAGTGGCAGGGGGTTGGGTACTAAGATGCATTGCTTCCACTACAGCCTTAAGTTTGGAGTCAGGAGAGAAGGGGTCCACCTGACTTTCCCATAGTAATTTTAATTTTAAAAGAGAAGAAAGACTAGAGAAACAAAACAAATAATTGATTGCTATAGGTAACTTACCCATGATCTTCCAATCTGTAAATGATGGAGCTGGGACTGTAACCAGTTCTGTCTCTGCCTTTGTCTCCAAAGCCTTTGCTATTTCCCTATATGCCTCCATTGATCTAGCTAATGCCCACAGTATATAACTTGTTTTAGGATACAGGGCTCGGGGGCATAGAATATTCCATATTATGGTTTTTACCACCATAAGT
The DNA here is from genome assembly GCF_002007445.2 of Ailuropoda melanoleuca. Lineage (NCBI taxonomy): Eukaryota > Metazoa > Chordata > Mammalia > Carnivora > Ursidae > Ailuropoda > Ailuropoda melanoleuca. The sequence goes on along the minus strand of NC_048223.1, from coordinate 21,465,357 downwards.
GAGTTTCCCTCCTTCCAGTTTCTATAAAACTGCATCTACATCACCTTATAATACCTATCACTTATTACTCCATGTTATTTATTCCCATTGCAGTGTGCATGAATTGGTGTTGTATCCCTTTTTCTCTTTTCTATTGAATAGAAAGCTCCCAGAAGAAAGGAAGTCCTGTCACATAGCACCTAGAACAGTCCCCTGCTCTTTTTTAGTGTTTCATAAATATTCTGATAGTCTTCCCAAAACAGGTAGGATAGTGATTTCAAGTAGTCAACATTCGTTTGTTTGCTTTTAGTGACATGTTTGTTGAAGTATGAGGTGGACACAGAAAAGTGGACAAATCGTAAGTATACAGTTTGGTGTAATCTCACAAATTGGAAAACACCCATGTAAGCTGCCTAGATTAACAAAAAAACAAGAACAGAGCTAGTACCCTCAAAAGATCCTTTGTGCTGATTGCAATTTCTACTTGCTCTAGGAATAATATGAGATGCTTGTTGTTTTTAACAATGCCTACCAACGGTATCATCTCTTTTAAATATGCTATGTAATGACATAAAATCCCAATTCAGTACTCTCAGCAGACCCCCATCATGTAACCTTTTGATGTTTTGCCTCACAAGACTCTAAAGCTGTGCTACAGAGCAGAATCTAGCAAGGAATAAAAATCTAATAAGGTGTTCAGTCAAGAATACCCTTGTGAAAGGATGCTAACGTGGTACAAATTATCTAGCTCCTGGAATGGGCTTGTACACTGAAAACCGATCTGGTTTTCTGATCTTTTACTGAGATCTGTGGTGTCCCAATGGAAAGCAAGGCATTGCTCCTATGTTTTATCTAATTGGATGAGGGTTTTCTCATTTTCTGAGGGGGGAGTTTCTTCCTGTGATATTTAATTTTCTTTCTTTTAACAAATACTTTTTTCCTATAATTTCATTTTTAAATTTTGTAGTATAGGAAAAGACTGCTTATGGGATCTCTAGTGTTTTTTTGTACAAATATAGCATCTGGATCTTCTATTTTCAGCTTTTATCTCTTCAGCAGGTCACCCAGGCAGCACACTTTCTCACACAGCTCCACTTGGAAATTTTGATTCGGGTTTGTATGTTATATATGTTTCTCTTGTCATTCAGGTTGGAATTAGAGGATTCTGCTTAATACATATTTCTAATGCAAATGAGAGCCAAATATATTCTGATTTCTTTTCTACATTTTATGTTGCCTTTAGATTAGTCTGACTTCCAGGTTCTTATTTAATGTTTGCCTGTTACACGACTTTAAATTTTTTTCTGGACTGTTTGATTTTTTTAAAAATTAGTTTTATGTTTGTTTAGCTCATGCATTTCACCTCATGTAAAATCACTAGTGAGCCCTCTAAATAATGGGAACTATGAGCCTTAGAAAATGTAGTTCAGATTCTAAAGACTAAGGAGAGAGTGCTAAACATTGTGTCCCATTCTTAGTTCGAGAACATGGAAACCTAAAGACATTAGACATGTTTTGTTGGATTATTGGTGCAAAGCTTCCTTCCTGTGCTTTATACTATGTTTTTATAAAATTCCTCAAATGGAATTCTTTAATTTTTGTATCATATTATCCCCAGATATGTTGCTAATTTTCTTAATGAATCTTTCACCTTAACCATTTCTTATTTTCCATTGATCCCACAGTTGTTACTGAGATTTAAAATGCCAAAGGGTCAGAAGACAAAGCAGAGTGGGAGTCAATAGCATAGTGTTAATGGTGCCACAAAGACCTGGGTTCACGTGTAGGCTCTGCCCTTACTAATTCTGTGGTCGTGGACAGTTTCTATATCTGTTTAATGGTGATAATAGCAGTAGTTACAAGGATCTTTTTTTTAAAAAGCTTCTTTTTATTTAGTTGAGAAAGAGAGAGCGAGCACACATGCAAGTGGAGGCAGGGATTGGCAGAGGGAGAAGCAGACTCCCTGCTGAGCAGGGAACCTGGGTTGGGACTCCATCCCAGAACCCTGAGATCATGGCCCGAGCCAAAGGCTGTGGCTTAACTGACTGAGCCACCCAGGTGCCCCAGTAGTTACTAGGACCTTGCATCTATGAATGTAAATTCAAGGGGCTGAGGCATACTTGTGTCAATGTAAACTCCCCAAGTCTGCCCTGATATTTCCAATCCAATTCAACTATCTATTTTGTCTTCCTTCCTGAGGGCAGCCGTGATCATCTTCTTTTTCTTAGCCCTAATTAACTTTGCCAGAAATGGAATCAAGGTGGCTCCTTGGGTCTGTGATAATTAGTAGATCTTGGTTACAAACAGTGATATGCTTGCTAGTAAATGTTTAGTAGTTGAGTTTTTGGGGAAAAATAGGATTTGTAACATTTGCTAACTTTGTTGGGGTAAATCCTCCCAACATAGTCAATTTTAAGCTATCAACTTCACTACATTGATTGTGGGGATGGGAAGAAGTGTGCACTACAGACTCTCCTGAGCCACATGCAGCCAGCTGTTGTACACCAGTGGTTATGTATAAGTCACTTGGACCTGGACTTGCTCCATGCTTCTCTGGTTCTATAAGCAATGTTCCATGGTCCTGCAGAAGACCACATTATAAAGGTGAGATATAGGAACCAAAGACAAGACATTTCTCCTTGGCTGCTTGCCCTGTATCTCTATTACTTGCTATCTTGTGGGGTATGCTTCCTAGAGTGGAGAGACAACTGGCCAATGAACAGAAAGTCCTAGTCAATAGACTTGAACCTAAAATTAACCTCTAAATTTAAACTCAGTATGTTCTTACCTAATCTGTAGCATTTTTCAGCCTTCGAGGTGTTACAGTCATGACAACCATATTAGTTAACTACTGCTGCATGACAACTTACGCCAAAATTTAGCAGCTTAAAACAGCATTACTATCTTATAGTTTCCATGGGCTGGGAACAAGGTGTTACTCAGCTGGATGCCTCTGGTTCAGCACCTGTCTTTAAGCTGCAGTCAGGTGTCAGCCAAGGCTGCAGTCATCTCTGGCTGACCTGGGAGAGAATCTGCTTCCAAGCTTTCTCACATGGCTGTTTGCAGGCCTCTGGTCTCCCCTGGATACTGACTGGAGATCTAAATTCCTTACCATGTGGGCCTCATCAGAGAGCAGTTCACAACATGGCAGAAGGCTTCCTTCAGAGAAAGTCAGCAAAAGAGTGAGTTTTCCTAAGATGGAGGCCATAGTCTTTTTGTAATCCACCTTGGACAATGACATCATATTGCATTTGCCATATTCTATTGACTACTGAGTCAGGTTAGGCCAACACTCAAGAGGAGAAAATTACATAAGAGCACAAAGGAAGCAGGGATCATGGGGCTGTTCTTGGTCCTACAACATCTTTTAACCGTGCCTTAAATTTTTTTTTTTCAGTTTCTGATAGACAGCAGACAAGACCCGTTATTCATAAATCTCTTTAATTGCAAAATCTAGAGTAAAGGTAAGGCCTAAAATATCAGCTCTTAGTGTACTAGGAAGGACAGAAGACTGGATCTGTCCCAGGATATCTGCACTTTCCCTCCATTCTTCCAGAGGAAAGAAAACTAATGTCTTAAGAGACTGAGAGATCAATAAGTCTAGGTTAAAAACCAATTTCCAGGAGGTAGTTTCATGATCAAATTTTTAGATTTCCATTAATTTAGAAAATTCATATAATGCTGGCTGTATTCAGTTTTCTGCATAGAACTATGCTATTTAAAATGGTATTCTTCCTCAAATTGTCCCTCCGAATTTGCAGTGATATTCTAAGAACATTTTAGTATGTGTTTGTCATTTATACTCTTTGATACTATTCTTTTAGGAGTGAGTTGGCATGGTTGGTGGGCAGTCCTGGCCTTGGGTCATTGTGCTTTTGTTTCAGCACAGAGCAGCACTACACCTAAGTTCATACCATTTGCACAGTGGCCCCTAATATTCAACCCATATAATCCCGGTCACCAACTGATTCAAAATGCAATTCAAATATTGCATTCAAAGAATAACTCCCCATTACTAGAGGCTTTAAAAAATAGTGGCAGTCATTATTGCCAGCGTTCAAGGGGTAGCACAAGCATTTTCATCCAATACAGAAAGCTTTCTATAAATATCCTTTTTAGATCTCTCTCTGTTCTTAAAGAAGGCAACTGCTAAAAACCTTTAGCATTTACAGAGTCACATCACCACCTCCCTGTGTCCCATTGACTTTGTCCTCCCCAGTTGCACACCATATGCAATATACCATCCCAGAACAGCTTTGCGACCCTTGAGAAGATAGGCTGGTACCCTCTTCTGATGGCCTTTCTCATCAACTCCACTTTAGAACAGTGATGAATTCTCACTATATGAAGGGCTGTCATCAAGAAACTGAAGTTTGAATTTTGATTCCTTCTTCCTTTAGTGTCTTTCTCTAAAACTCAATTAAGGAGGAAGTGAAGAGGAAACCTTTTCAGGGGGCAGTCTTAGGAGTAAAGAAAATGCTCTGGGAATGCAATATTTATTCTAAGAATCAGCCTGAAATTATTCAGTTTAGAAGGTCTGAGTTTTTCTCCACTCCCTTCTGTGCATTGTCTCACCAGAGCTCAAAAAAAAATCAACAATTTTCAGTGTTCAAATAATATAAAGTTATATTTAATATGAACATTTCTTCCATACTACCTACTATTTTGTATCTGTGTGGTTTTTGAGTAAAGAAGCTCAAAACAGTTTTGGGTAAAAATGTTGATGTAAATTAAGTAACACAGGATTTGCTGAAAAAGTGGAAAGGAGATAAGAATGTACCTTTTGAATAATTTTTCCCCATCTTGTAGAAAACACAGAGTGATAAGAAGAAATAAACAACATGGAAATTATCCAGATCATTTTTTCTTCCTGTATGGGTTTAGGCATTTATAGTAGCTTAAAGACTGGTTAGTAACCAGGCATTCTGGCCCTCAAATTTGAAAGCTATTAATTGTATTCTATACTTAGGGAGTGTACACATTTGTTTTTAATTTAGTATGTTTTGCTTCCTCACTTGGTTTTGGCTTGTTTTCCTGCCTACATAGCAGCAGGTGTTTGGGTGATAATAACATCTAAAATAATTCTAGGAAAATGTGCAAATGGGCTGAAGAGCAGCAGGAGCTATCACAATATGCACCCCCCTCCCATAATTTAGTTTAACTAATCAGGTTGCAGCATCAAAGCTGTTATGCACTTCGTATTTTTGTTGTTGTTGTTGTATAATTGTGTGGGTGTTTTAACCATGATAATAGGCATATATAAAAGTTTTGGAGTTTGGGAAGGGTATTGCTACAATCTAGTAGCACCCACTACCAGGGGTGACACTATTATAAGAAGACGTAGGAACAAAGAGTTTTTAATTCACAAAACTTGAGCTTTGAGATACGTATTCATTAATATTCATATCAGTTAGCATTGTACTCTATTGAAAGGAGAAGAAAATCCACCAAATGATGGCTTAAATAAGGGATTCCTTTCATCACACAAAGTCCAGAAATCATTCAGCAGAACTCTGATGTCATCAAAGATTCATGCTTCTTCCATCTTCCCACCCTACCATCCTCTGTGTGTTGATTCCCTCCTCAAAATCTCTGAATGGCTTCCGCACCTCCAAACATCAAGTCCATATCCTAACCTACACAAAAATGGGAGCAGAAAAAAGAGGCAGCTCTTCTATCAGGAGAGAGAAAAACTTATCATGAACTTTGTACCACATTTCCAGTTATGTCTCATTGGCTAGAAGTGGGTCACAGGATTACCTGTGTTTACAAGAATGGCTGGGAAACCAGTTTTTAGTTGGACAGCTTGATACTCTATGAAAATCAGAGTTTTGGTTGGTAAGGGAGAAGGGAAGAATGGTTATTTAGTAGATAATTAGAGAGACTAACAAAATTTTCAGAGAATAATTTTTCTCTCTATTTGTATACGTGTATATGTACATGAATATATATAAAGTGTGTGTGTGTGTGTGTGTGTGTGTGTGTGTGTGTGTGTGTCCTGAGCATGTTTAAAAGTATGGGCTTTGCTGTCTTACAGAACTGAATTTCAATTCCTTTTTACTACATACTAGATGTGTGATATCAGGGAAGTTATTATCCTGTCTACATTTCCTATTCCTTATATTACTGTAGTACCTTTTTGTGAGAATATGAAAGATAATGTATGTTTGAAACACTTGGCATAGTGCTTCAAACATTGTAAAATCTCAATAACATTTATTATTGTTTTTATTATTTTACAGTATTATTCTACTGCTATTATTGTTAGCCTCTGAGTTTTCTGAACTGACAATATTTGAGAAACTAGGTAGGGGCTAGGATAGCCACCTGCTTACATCTCCTAAGAAGGGCAGCCAGAGGTGTGTGGTTCAGTTGCAGGAACATGAAGATGTGACAGGTTCCTGTCTTAGAGAGAGAAAGACCAATAAATATATAAATAAATAAACGGGCTCATGAACGTATCAGTTTGTTCCCCCTTTCTGTTGGCATTTGTAAAGTATCATTGCAAGTGATGGCAAATATGGGGAGGGCACTCTTGTATAATGTGTGGTGAGGCAGGTTGCATAGTTTAAGAGACACTTCCTTCACCACAGGGAAATCCTCCCAATCTACTAGTGAAGAGGAACTAGTTTAGTCTAGGGGTCATCCTGCAATCCCCATTTTCCCCAACTGAAAATCAGTTCTGTAGGCTTGCAGGGTAGTGGTACCAACAAAGTATAGCCTGTGATTGTAGGAGGGGCATTAGTATATCTACCTGACTACTCACCATATTCAAAGCCTACACCTGAGGGCTTATACTGCAGCTCTCCTGCTGGAATTGCTTGATAAATTTATCCTCAGGTGAACCTCTGGTTTGAGTATTTCTGTAGCAACTGTGCTAGAACAACAAGGAAGTCAGTCTTAAGAAATTAAATTTGAGTGCCAAGAAATGGAATGTGTAGGCCAAGTTCAGTCCAGCCAAGAAGTTCACATGATACCAAGAAGGTATTGGCCATGTTTGAGTGTTCTTTACAGCATACTTGGTGAGCACCTGAAATCATCAGGTAGGTGTCTTTTTTGTCTAGGCTATATTATCTGGAAACAAGTGAGATAGTCTCACCCCATGAAGGTTTCTTCATGGCTATTCAGCCCTAGTGCCCATGAGCACCAGGGCTTAAGATTCAGGAACATATTTAGATGGCCTTAGAAGACCTGTGTATGTGGGTGCCTAGGTGGCTTAGTTGGTTAAGCGTCCAACTCTTAATTTCAGCTCAGGTCATGATTGCAGGGTTGTGGGATTGAGCCCGATATTGGGCTCTGCACTGGGTGTGGAGCATGCTTAAGATTCTCTCTCCCTCTGCAACCCCCCCCCCACCAAAAGAAGACTGTGTATGGAAAGGCTTCTTCCTTCATTGCTATAGTTTGTCACTGCCATCCCAAAGAGGTATGTCCACCCATCAACATTAATATAATCCACAAAAATCTTTGATACTCACATCCAACATGACATCTCTAGGACTTCAAATTTCATGACTTCTAGGCCTGTGTTACAGACAAAAGCAGCAGGCTAGAGGGAGCTCTGAACTCACTCTAGACTCCTTAATCCAATTGAAACAGTATCATAATACATTTTATTTCACAGCCATGACATCATCCGGAAGGCAGTGGACAACGACCAAGATTCTGCACACCATTCTCTGCTTCACATTCCCCATTCATATGAGCCACTTCCATCCTGTTTATATAAGGTATTTATCCCATTTCAGTAATATAATTCTAACAGATAGGATTTTGATTCCCAGAAAGCACAGGAGGAAGTTTTGTCTCAAATTGGGTTCCAGCATTTACCTTCCCTGCTACCTCCATACCCTCCTCTGTATTGGTTTGCATTATCAGAATTCTCTGAATCCCGAGTTTGTTTTCTACTTTCTTCTCTTTGCCTCTGAATCTTTACTCTTGTTTCAATCCTTGTATTATCCCCAACAAATTAAAGTATTTCTAAGTTATATGATGAATATGAGATATTGGGTCTACATAGCAGCTTGAGAAAAAATAACAAAAATAAATAAAACCTCTACTAAAAGACATGACAATCAATTTGGTATACACAGAAAATAATTCTGGAAGATAACTGCATTATAACTTTTCTGACATTATGTAGTCATGCTCTGATTGCTCAGCTCTCATTCTTGCTACCACATGGTCATTCTTTATGCCTCTTTTTGTTTTCCTAGTTCCTTTGAGCAATGACAGTCATATTGAAAGTAAAGAATAAAGAAAAGAAAAGAAATGCTAAAAAGGTGACTATCTGTCTGAATGCCAATGACCATTTCCAACCACCAGAGACACAGCCACTTTGACTACATTTGAAATTCCAGACTCAATGTGGCCTCTGGGTGATGGACTTGGGGCTGCCAACTTTTCTGTACAATAGAGGAGAAACTTTGGAACTAAGACTGCTTTTTCCAGCACTTAATGATCTGCTGGGTTTACTGGTCCTATAGCTGAGTTTACTGGAAATAAACCCAGTAAATGGAATAATCCATTTCACTTAGCCATGTGGAAGTAAGAGTTTTTATGATTTCAGACCAATGAGAAGTATTTTAATATAGAATTACATTTGATGGCACAATATTCCATATAATGTAGTATATGTAAACCTAGTAGAAAGATTTATAAATTTAGCCTGAAACATAACAAATATTTTTAAGTACCAGTTCAATTTATTTCATCAGGAGTATTTTAATAGTAAAGGGCCTTAGAAATTAGTACTATCACAGGAAATAATGAGAATTGATGATGTTGGCTGAAAACCACATTCTTCAGTAAAACTGATCTTATGTCCATTCACTTATTCAGTTATTGCTGTATAACCATTTGCTTGTACAGCCATTAAAACCTAAGTCCCATTAAAATGTGGTAAAACTTTGGAAATGCAGGCATAAAAGAAAGTATCTGCATGAAAGAATTCATGCCAAAATAAAGGTATAAAGGAAAAACAGAGAGAATGAGTATCTTTGAGGGTTTCCATTATAATTACCTTTGACTGGCATGAAAGCTACAGAACTTAATTTGGGTTGGCTACCACTAATTGAATGACGTGTGTGTGTGTGTATGTTTGTATGCATGAATTAATGCATGGTATAATAAAATGTTTGATCAGCCATTGAAAATCTTATAATCACCACTGATGTTATCTTGAGCATTCCTATTGGATGTTTAAAAGTAGAAACAGTACCATTATATTTGCTATTACTTTCTTTTAATTTGATTGAGGTTGTCAGGGAATGGTTATTCCTGATAATAATCTCCAATGGATGATGTCTAGGAAGATGGTTGAGTTAGGAAAAAACCAATAGGCCTTCTCTTCTAATTTCTCAAGAAAAAGTATAGGAGATTATTTAATCTAGAAAAAAAATTTTCACTTGCCTATTAATTAAAATGAAAATATTGAAAAATATTGAAAATTAAAGAAGGGATTTCTATATACTCCATACTGAAGGTGCAGGATTAAAGACAGCTGTAATACACTAAATTCTACTCCTAAAACCAATATTACACTAAATGTTAACTAACTAGAATTTAAATAAAAATTTAAAAAAGAAAAAAATATTTACCACATTTGAAATTAAAATTGAGAAAAAAACCCCATGTGTAATAGTTAGCTTGATCTAATTCCTAACTTGGTGTCATCTGATTGAAACGTAAGTATGGGAAGATTGCTACTGATCCAAAGCTGAAGACCTT